>NW_009709427.1:29042-34452 GCF_000703405.1 Apaloderma vittatum
AAAAAAAGTTGAATTTACCGAAAGGCAAACCAGAAGCGTAGCACCAGAGCCAGGGACTAAAGTTCCTGGCAAGCTGTGGCAGGGTGAGGGTGTGGGACTGGGCTTCCTAGTTGCTTTTGGCCACCAGCCCAGGACCGGGAAGTCACCTCATGCTTCTCCACAATAACCACCGCCGTGTTCCCACAGTGGCCCTTCCCAGGAGCCTGGCCAAGAGCTGAGAATCCTGGTCCAGATGGCTGAGATGCAGGGAGAGTAGGAGCCCAGCGCTGGGCAGAAGGATTTGATGCAGGGGCCGGAGCCCTGTGAGAGGCTCCCCTGGCTGCCTCGGCTGCTTGCTCCTGGGAGGGGCTGCCTGGTCACAGACCAAACACGCATCCCGGCCTCCTCCCTTCATCCCAGCCCTTCCCGCTCCTGGGAAGCTGCCCTTGACACATATGCATCTGCCTATTTTAAAGAGTTGCCAAAAAGCACTTGCGGGTTGGGATTTTTCTGTGAGCAGGACCACCCAGGGCAGGCAAGACTACTTTCTTCCCTTGCTTTTTCCACCTGAAAGGCTGGAAAAGATAAGAGAGAGAGATGTCAGCAAGCCTCTGGGCATGGTGCTGGGTCCCTCAATGGCACAGCACCCACCTTTTCTGCTCGCACATCTTCCTGCCTGCCTGCAAGGATCCCTGGCCCCATGCAGAGGCACTGCAGGTGAGCGAGTCCCCCCAGCACAGGGTCCATGTTCCCCCTCCCACCTTGCCAAGCACAGCTAATGGTCCTGAGGCTCAGGCATTGCCAAAATCTGCAGTAAAAGCTGTTTCTCTCTCCTAATTGGTGCCATCATGTCATCAAGAAGGCAGCCCCTGCAAAGAGCTCAATCAAGCAAACTGCATCAAATGATTTACCTTTCTTCCCCAAGCCAGGACCCTGACCCAAACCTGGCTGAGCCTCACAGAGCCTCTCCTGCATAGCAGCAGCCACTGCATCCTCAGCCAGCCCAGCCACATACACCCTGTGTTCTCCCACTGTCCACCACCACCCTCCTTCCAGAGAAAGATGCCCGAAGTCTGTGGCCAGGGGTCCAAGGCTGACCATGGCCCCACCAGCCTGGCACAGGGCAGTGGTCCACCTGCCCAAAGTCACCCTGGCTCTTGCAAATAAGAGATGGGTCTTTGAGCAGTCCCTAAGATCCAGGGAACACTGAAGGACTGCCATGATCCCAACCTGCATGTTGGATGCTGGAGGGGATGCTGCTCCCCAGCAGATTCCCAGGGAAATTATGAGAGGATGTGGATGGGGCAAAGCTGGTGAAACCAGCAGCACCCATCAGCCTCCCATAAGGGCCCTCCCTGTCCTCCATCACTGGGCTCAGTGCTGGTCTCCTGCCGTTCACTTACACATGACCATCCCATGGTAATCACTCCACAGCCCCGTGAGGCCGGCAGCACTGCTGAATCCATGTGGAAACCACCCAGGAGCCATGTCCATGCCATGGGGCTGCTTTACGTCTCTGTGCTGGGGCTGGGGTGCAGACCCCACTGGCAGTGGAGGGGCGAGAGCCCAGGGCAGAGCCTGCCTCAGCCCAGGGTGGGCAGCAGGAGGGCAGGGAGCAGGCTCTGGGCGCAAGAGCTGCAGCACCAGCTTGGAGGCATAAAAAGAGGTATAAAATGTTAAGGAACAATTTTCAGCTTTTTACCCCTGTGGAATCAAAGCATTGCCATTTAGATTTACAGTTAACACTGAAGCATGTCGTGCATTTTAGCATACGGTCTCAGGCTATTGCACATCCTCAGACAGACCAGAGTGGTGCGTTGGGGTGGGTAGGCTGGGGGAGAGGGCAGGGAGCAGTTTCTGGTACTGGCTTGGAAATAGCCCGTGCTCTGGGTTCCCACCCCAAACCATCCCACTGGACTGGGCATTTTGCTGGGGTTCTGCTCTGCTGCCATGTCCACCAGTGCCCATGGCCCTTTGAATCGAAGGGTCCACTTGCCCAACAACCAACAGAGAGAGAAAAAAAAAGGGGGGGAGAAAAAAAATCCCAACTCGTTGTTTTTCTGCTGCCTTTCCAGTATGCTTGAGTTACCATGGTTAGTTTTCCACTGTTCTCCTTGACCCCTGCAGCTTTCCCTTATGAGTTAGTGTCCTGGAATGTCTCTTTACGAGGTGCCTAGAGAAGTAAAGCTGACCTGATGCCAGTGCCCCCACACTGAGGACTTTATTAGTTTTTTAATTTTCTGTCTGGGTGCTCTCACTTGCCTCAAACTTTCCACAGCTGCTAGGATTTATTACAAAGGAGGTTCATTCGTGTCCTGCCTCCCCTTCCCCAGCTTGGTGAATTGGTGGTGTTGCTTTGCCAGTTGCTATTTTTAATGGCTTTTTGAGGGTTTTTGAGAGATCTGGTGGAAGACTTTGCTCTCTCAGAATTTGCACAAGCAAATCTCCTGAAAACCTCAAAAAAGCCCAAAAGAAACATGGTGGCCACAAAGGGGAGCAATTGTGATGGGACCATTCTGAGTATGAAAAGAGAGGACATGGCAAGTGGAGCCCAAGCAAGGAGCCAGTGCTGGGACCAAGAAAGCCAAAACCAGCTGTATTGTTGTTGCTGAGATGCCAATACCAAGAATTAATTTGGCTCCCCCAAAATGCGTAAATGCTTAAATATTGGGGTGGGATTGAGTCTTATGGTCTTCCACGCTAGAGGGGCCTCATGACACCAAGCTTTAGGCTGGTGAGGAGGAGGCTGAGGGGTGATGAAGGCATGCACAGATGTGCTGCATGGGGACAAGAGGAGGATGAGGTCGAAGGAGCAGAGAGACCCTGCAATATAAACATAGCCAAAAGGATACGGGGGGGAGAAGGAGCAGAGGAAAAAGGGCCAAATATTTATTTGTCCATAAAGTAAGTCTCCATAGCAATGAAGTGCTTCACAATATATTTTCAAAACAAGCCCAACCACGCAGGCAGAGCTGCCGGAGGGGAATATGGCGCCTGCCTGGGCACTGAGTTCCTGGGGATGGTCAGTCGCGCAGGAGGGGCTGCCAGCTTCACATGGGGCCACCGGTGGGGAACAAAGAGAGGATCATAGAATCGTAGAATCATAGAATGGCCTAGGCTGGAAGGGACCTTAGAGATGATTTAATCTAACCTCCCTGTCATGCCCCATAGGGGCACACAGGCAGTCACAGCCCATGCCCTAGGTGGGTGTCACTGGGGATATTTCTGCGCTGTGGAGAAGTAGGAGTAGGTGGATTTTTTTACATCTGTGTCTTGTGTTGGATCATCCCAGGGTCGGGCAAGAGTGAGATGCACAAGCCCACTCAGGGTTAGGCAGGCAAGGAAAAAGGATGTGGTGTCTCCAAACGCCAGGAAGATAAAGGGGCTGTGAGTTGGGATGAAACACCAGCTGCTGCCCAAGGAGCTGGTGCTGCTGTCTTGAGCGAGTGGCAAGACAGAGCCCAACACACTGGTACGTGGCTCTGGAGTTTGAGACACCTTGAACTGATTACCGAGCACGCAGCATCTCCTGGGCGGGTGCCAGAAGCTGGAACACGTCCGTGCTTTACAGCCTGCATGGACCACACAGGCAGCATATGCACCGCCTGCCCCGGGAGGTGTGGGGGGGTTCCCCACAGCATCCTGCCCCAGAGGATGGGACATGGTCAGATGGGACATGGTCAGATGGGGCCTGATCCTGAGCCCTGGGCTCCACGGGCAGCCCTACCCCAGCTGCCTTCTGCCCGCCGCTCCACCCTGCAAACTCAGCTGCTGCCTCACCCCAAAATATCCTGGCAGCAGTGTCAAGCACCTCTCCCAGAGCTCATTTAGACAAATGTCACTGCAAATAATTTGGCTCCAACCTGCGGGGACATAAATTCCATTATTTTGATGTCAGCTGCACAATTTGTTCCTGTAACAAGGTGTTTTAACCTCGCTTCATATTCATTGTTCTGCCCACTTTGATTTTACTGTAAATGACTGAATTCATTTTTTGATGTGGTGCCAGCACTCCATAAATCTTGACACTCACTATAAGAAATGAGAAAGTCGGTTTGCAGAGGGTGGAGGGGCCGGGTTGCTGGGGCGTTGGGGGTGCCACACAGGGATCTCGCACTCGAAGGAAGGTTCATCTCTGAGCATCCAACTGATTTTTCCAGGCAGGGAAACACTTCGTAAGAGGGAAGAAAGCGTCAGGAAGGAGGAGTTGTCTCTCTCTTCAAACCGCGAGCTTTGAGCCAGCTTAATTCAGAGATTCACAGCTCCTTTGAGGATCCAGCCGACACTTCAAGCTTGCAAGAAAACCCCAGACCAAGTGCAATTTGTGTGGTTTGAGGTTTCATCCTGAGCTGCTTTTAAGTTATTCGGTTCCCAGAGCCTCTTCCAGAGTGTGCTGGAGGTGAAAAGGGGCAATAAAACCACCCCCCACAAAACCCACACTTAACTGAACATTTCCAAGCCCGGCAGCACTTGGGGGATGCAACCTTCCATTACTGCCATTGCCCAAATTCCTCCAAAACCCCAGTGGCAGTCAGATCAGATTCCTGTTCTCCAGCTGGTAACGCTGCCTGGGTTTTGTTCCTCATCTCCCTCGAGTGTTTCTGCCAGGACTGCCCAGTCCATTTTGGAGGTACTACTTGCAGGAGACTGTTCCCTGGAGTCCATCTGCCCTGGAAGTGCGAGCCCCCTGCCCCTGCCTGGCAAGGACTGAGGTGCCAGCCCCAATGCTCACATCAGGGTGAGGGTCAGAGTCGTGACTGAGAGGAAGCCATGGCCTTGCCATCACCGAACAATCGGCGGAAAGGGGCTGTGGCCTTGGCCGGCGTCCCAGGGATGAGGACAGACCCTGCTGCCTCTTCAGGGGATGGACCCAGCCCTGTCCCAGCTGCATCCCAGCCAGACACCCTGGTGCTGCCCCGTATGCATGGGCTCTTTCTAAGGGGAAGGCTGTAGATCCTTCCCCAGCTCCCAGGATTGCAGGAGTGCAGGGAACTGGGGCAGTGCCTGGTGTGGGGTGCAGAGCACATTGAGCCCAATGTCCAGGGCACCTGGTGTAGTGCACGGTGCGCTGTGCAGCGCCCAGCGTGCGTGCACAGTGCATAGCATGTGGCACCCGGTGCCCAGTGTGCATGGCGTGATGCCCAGTCCGTCATGCACAGTGTGTGGTGCCCAAAGCCCCAAGTGCCTGGTATGGTGCCCCGTGTGTGGCGCACAGCGTACAGTGCCTGGCGCGCATGGCACGGTGCACAGAGCATGGTGTGGCTTGTGGTGCCCAGCGTGCAGTGCCTCAAGCCCGCAGTGCTGCGTGTGAGCTGTGGTACCCAGTGCCTGGTGCGGGGTGTGCATGGCACAGTGCCCGGTGCAGGGTGTGCATGGCACAGGGCCCAGCATCCAGTGCAGGGTGTGCATGGCACAGTGCCCAGTGCCCAGT
>NW_009709428.1:0-11247 GCF_000703405.1 Apaloderma vittatum
GTTTTGTGCTGCCCTAACCTGGTTTTACATTGAGTCATTTAATCCGAACTAATTCGCTAAAGGTTAAGCCTTGGGAAGGAAAGAAATGTCTTTTCATTCGACTTGGGGCAAAAGTTCTGGGTGAAAGCCGTTGAAAAGGTAAATAGCAGCATAAAGAATATCAATATAAATAATATTAATGAATATATAGTTTATGTACATAAACACAAATGATATCAATAGTTTAAATATCTACGAATAATGTAAATATAAAAGAAACGAATCCCTTCCTCACCGAAGGGAGGTGCCTGCAGACTCGCTGTGTACCTGCGCTGAAAATGTGCAGGTGAAAGATCCACAAACCCTGTGTGGATATGACAGGATTTCCCCACCTTTGGTTTAGTTTACGTGCCAGGCAAATTACTTTTGGGTTTGATTCCACCATTAAAAACACGGAGTAAGAGAGGCTGTTCCTTTGCTCTGAAAGGAGCGGGTGTTTCTCCTTTGACTTAAGTGCTCAAGCCCCACGGGAGCATAATTTGGCCGATGCTGGGTGCTGAAAATCCTCTCCTTTCCTTCCTGACCTAGGAATGACTGTTTTTAAAGCAGGTAGTGTTACATGAATTACACACAAAGAGAGGATATATTAGAATAAGGTAATATGGCGTATTTCTTTCTCATTTTTTTTCCCTCCTTCTTTATTAGCGAGGAGCGAATGCTACCCTTTGATAAACCCCTTCGAGCATGATAATGCAAACATCACTGATTCACACAGACAGCTTTTGTGTGAGTAACTTCTATGTTGTTTCTGATCTTCCATCCATCCTTCCCTCCCTCCTTGGTCACTTACAAGGTCCCATTTCTGATTCAGAGGGGTCGCTCTCAGAGAAAATGTTTTGACTCTGCTTCTGTACGATATCTGTCATTGCATGTGGTCTTTAAGTGGGATTACTGTTGAAACAACCATCTATGTGTTGTTGAGTTCAGTTAATTTCTTTCACAGGAGCAAGATGTTTCTGCCTGGAGTGGCTCAGGAAGGTATATGATTGTTAAAAATAAAGGCAAAAATGTTCAAAATCCTCTCAAAAGAGTTTGATCAATCTGAGAGGGATCACCCAAGAATTGATCAAGCCTTACGTGTGCAGGAATTTAAGAAAAGAAAGACTAAAAGCAGCATTCAAAGTCTTCGAAAACCATTGTGTTAAAAAAAATTAATTTCCTAACTGCATTTGTTGTTTACTTATTTCTCTTCAGATTCATGTGTCAATGTCAGAATGTTTTCAGAAAGTCTCTGACTTGTGTCAGAGAGATAAGGAAATGTCCTGTGTCTTAAAATGGTACTTTTGCCCTCAAAACCAGCTATTTAACTGATAAATCCTTCAGAGAGCCTTAGAGTGTCTTCAGTCTCTTGGAACAGCATCTTGTGGAATAGCTAAAAGTGCAGCAATCGTAGCAAAGTGAGCCTGGGAGTGCTGCTGCTCAAGCAGCTGAGTTGCAGCAGGAACTGGAAAGTTAAGGCAGGAATAAGATCCCAGGGTGCTGCTGAAACAGCTGGACACACACGTTGGCAGGTTCCAGACTAACAGCACAGATCGCCTCTCTGTGCTCTCCGGGCGGAAGGTGCCGTTTCTTTAATCCTTTCTGCTTAAGACAGGGGGCTTTAGCTGCTTGGTGTTGCTGAAAATGGTGAGGATCGGTGACAATGGTTGTCTGCTGGATCGTTTTGAGGGTTCAAAGATAATTGAACCAGACTGATCACGTTTTAAGTGTGGGCACCTCAACTACTGCGTTGTGGATAGTCTAAAAGTTTCTGGATGGAGTTATAAGTGTTTTGAAAGTTGTGTTCACATTTGCAAAAGTTATATCTGTAGCTTTTCTCAGGTGAGGAGACTTTAGATTACAGCTCTTGAATTAAAACTGAAATCTTCAAAAACAAAAGCAGAGACTCTACTGAGCTCCTTTGGTTATAAAAATCATGTTGACTTGGAAACACAAGCTCTTTGGTAGTCATAAAGTGTAGGAAAATAGGGAATATGAGTAAAAATTGGATTCATAACTGAGTGATTCAGAGAAATTTTTTTTCTCTCTTGCTCTCTTTATCAAGTATGTTTTCTTAGGTTCCTGGGCAAAGACTTCAGATCTGCAAAGACACTTGCAGATTTTATTATAAGCAGGTGTAGTCTGCTCAAAAATGATGAGATAAGGAATCAAAGATACCTTTACGGAAAGAATCTACTAATTTTGATTAGAATGCCCTCCAGAGTGAACTTTTTGGTATTTTAAATGATCACCTTAGGTGCGGTTCAGTGTGGTGAGGCTACAGACCCTCAGCAATAACAGCTGAACATAGGAAGTGCCAGGTCAGCACTTGTTACTTCGAAGTGACATCTAGGTTTGTTAAGTACTGAGATATTACTTTCTACTTCAGCCTTACACTTCTTCCTTAAATATTTTCTGACTGTGGTCGCTGAATCGTATTTAGACAGATCAGAGCAAATCTTCATCTGTAACACATTTTTAATTGGAGTTTTAGAGGACGGTTCTGAGATTGTGGATTCCGGTGTAGTCACAGTAGTTTCTTCATGTGTTGCTATATGGGCCAGACAGGCTAATTGCATGGCTTTAATCAGTTACTTCAACGTTTTTTCCCCTCTGCATGTGCCTGTGCCGGCATCTGTGTGAGGCACATGCACATGGAATTAATCTCAATTTGTCCAGCTGTGCACCCATATTTCTCGGTGTTCAATTGGCAGAGTGAATTTCAAGAGCTCTGGCAACATCAAACGTTTCTCTTGCCAGTTATTCCTAAAAAGATTTAGAAGGGCTCTCTCCCAATGCAGGCACTGAAGTTTAACACGTCAGAAATCCTGTCCCCCATTCTTCAAAGTTCTCATGCTCTTCCTGGCTTGCCTTAACTAGACACAAGTGCTCGAGAGAAGGGAGAAATTCTATAGCTCATTGCAAAGAGCGGGGTCTAAGTCGAAACAGAAGTGCTGGTCACTTCCAGAAGACAAATGCTTTGTTAGAGAATGAAGAGAGTTCTCATTCCCTCCGTCTGTGTTTCCAATCTCTCTCCTATTCATCCCCAGCAGATTTCTTCTAGGCTTATTGTGTATTTCAAGTAGAGCTCCTGGCAAATTAAAATAGTTGGGTATGCAAGTTAAAGTTCTGTGCTTCCAGCAGTGTTAGTCAGGCAATCAACCTAGGTCTTGTTAAGCCTGAGAGTGCGACTCTTTTTCACATCACGAGAGTGCTCTTGAGCAGTTTCTGTAATGGCTCAGACACAAGGATACCTCCTCCTCTGCATTAAGCTTCCATTTCTTTTCTTGCTGCTCCCTCCAGCTGAATGTATGGTCTATACTCTCTCCCTCAAACCCACAACGTATAACGTATTTTCCTACCACAGATTACATTACGGCATGGTTACATGTTTATATAAAGCATCAGCCACTGTCTATAGAAATATACCGCTAGCTTTTCTTTTTTTACTAGGGATGTACATTTTCCTCAGTCCAATACAGCATTAAAATGAAAGTGCAACTTTTCACAATTTAGACAGTTACTAGGGTCTCTTGGTGAGCACTAGGGTTGAAGATAGTCCCCTAAAAGTCACTTTTAAAACTGAAACCTGTCAGCAAGGACACCCCAGAGAGCTTGTCTTGCCGCGTGTTCTCCTGTGCCAGCTGTGGGAGACAAACAGCAAGAGCAACTTTTTTTCCATGATGAGCTGAATCCATCTCTTGCCAAGTGGTAAAGAAAGGTGTCGCTCTGTCATCAAGGGAAGCTCTGTCAGTTCTGAGCGGTTTTGCCATTTTGCAGTAAGAGAAGCATAACTTTCAAAATTGCATCTAAGTGTTGAGGATCACATAAAGAGAGGGAGGTTGGTGCATCGAACGAGGGGCAGTATTTCATCTACCAAAAAGAATTTCCCTGAGTTGCAGCTTTGTAAAATAATTTATTTAAAAAAAAACAAAAACAAAACCCCAAACCCAGAGAACACAAAACAACCAAAACCCAACAAGTTAATTTTGGGCATTTTGTAATGTAAATGTATTTCGCACCAAAGTTTGTACTGTTAATAATGAGCAAATACCGGCACAGTTTTAGCTAAAGACAGCACCAGTGTAATCCCTGCAAAATGAACAATTTTGTTACTATTTCTAATCCAAATCAATTTGTACTCTGGATGTGGTTCAAGTAATTCTTGCAGGATGGATGAGCTATTGAAAGAAGAAATTAATCTGTTTGCTGCAGACTAATATCTCCTGTCAAAACTCTTCTGTGAGCTTCACTTTTTGGAAGCTCGAGTAACCTGTTCCTGTGTGTCCCCGTTATGACTGGATGGTGACCCCTGCTTGGTAACACAAAAATTACTTCCATCCCCATTTTTCTGAACTAAATGCTATATGATACACTGATCCTCGAAAGCTGTGGCTGAGGTTGTGTTTAAAGCATGGTGAAGTCTTTTAAAATGTGAATTTTTTGGTGTGTGACTTCCTCCCCCCACCTCCTCCTCTAGTTTAAAACCAAATTGCCACACAGCTTTTTATTCTTCCTTTTCCTTTTGGCACAACAAAAACGATGTCTATAATGTGTTATTTGGCCAACACGTAAGAGGCTGTTTTCATCCCAAGATGCGAACAGACGCAAAATTACGAAACAGATCGTTTCTCTTGAATCTTCCCTTTGCACCTCAGACTGGTGTAGGGTCCCATCTACACTGCAGAGATGGGGCTTGCGTTACGAAAAATAACGAGGGGAACTACTTTTATTTCTTAATGGCTGCCTGGCTTGTCCCAACACAAGAACCAGCTGCACTAGGTATTACGAGCTATGATTAAGCCTCTGACAATCCTGATTTTTTGTTATTGATTTGAACATCATGGCCAGTGATTGTTTTCCTGTTACAAGTCGCTTTGTAGTCCTCTCCTCTGTTCCTGAGCCCTTCAGAGATGATCAGTTAATGGATATGGTTTCTACTTCTGTATGGCTGCAGGAAAATGTTCTTCTTGTTATAAAACCAAGACTAGAGTGTGTGGCTGCCCATGCACAACTGCTTAAATTGTTCTCCCCAAAGTATTTTTATCTTTTCTTCTTTAGACATCAGTGTCGCTGGAGCCATGAGGCTGCAGGGAAGTTAGTGCCTCCTGCGGGGAAACAATCTTTGCATTTGGGGCAGTTACCGGTACCTCGGTTGTTATAACAAAACCGTTGCCTTGGTTTCTTCCTCAGCAGAATTAGTTTAATAGCACAGCTCAGCTAGACTGGATTTCCTCACAGCGTGTGGACCCTGTAGCAGTCACTAACCAGCTCTTCTCCCTCTTCACTCTTCTCCCCACTCTTCATGGGCCTGCTTCATTTTTTACTGAGTTGCATGTAAATAATGATAGAATCTGAGAACGCCTTGTTCTTTGGTTGCCATTATATTTTCCTGGGGGATTTACAATTCTTCACAGTTTTTTTCTTTTTGGTTTTAATTTATCAGAAAGGAACAGCTAGGGCTGGAATACCTGGCAAGAGCCAGTTCAGAGGCCAAGTTAAATAAGACCCAAATGATCAGGGTGGAAATTCTACCTTAACTGGTACGATAGGTGGCTTTGTTCCTGAGCAACAGTGCAGTGGTCCTTCAAAAACATTCCGGTGAACATTTGCTTTGGCACTTACAGTAGATATTACAGTAAATATATACAGAAATCTAAGGTAACTTTATCATCGCTGCAGCTGACACCTACCGAGTGGCAACTTCTGATGAATGTTCTCATTTTCCAATTCATTGGTATCAGAGCAAGTGTGAACCACAGGGCATCGCTTGCTTCTGTCGTTTTACCCGTTCCTTGTCTTGAAGGTTTCTGTCAGTGCTCACCTGAACCAAGTCCAGCGTCATTTTATTACTACTGTCTGCAATTTGCCTTCCAGCTGAGCTCAGAGACTTGTTGCAGAAGAGCACGGAGCTTATCTAATTGTCCTGGGGTACCCACTTTGCGAGCTCTTCTCCACTGAACAGGAGGGAATCTGAGCCTTCCTATCCCTGGTGTTCAAGCACAGAAGTCACAGGTTTAGCCCCAGACAGCAGTTCTTTAGCCACACACAGCAGTTCTTTTCTGTTGCTCTTTGTTTCTCTAAGTTGTTTCCTTCCTTCCTTGCTTGCAGGCAGGTCGGGTTTTCTCAGTGCTCTGTTTCTTCCTGGCTTTGCCAAGTCTTTCCAGAGCAGCCCAGTTGGATTTAGTTACTGCCAGCATTCTGTGTCAGCTAGAGGCTTCTGTCTTTCTGACTGACTGTTTAGTTACTGCTGGGGAAGATAAAGAGATCCTTGATTAAGCTCCTCTGAGCTGCTGCCAATAGGAGTATTTTTGACGAGGTGACTATTACCGATTCCTAGAGACTATTTGCTGTTAAAAGCTGTGCAAACAAATCCAAAGTTGGTTTGAAACAATTAAGCTCCAGCCTGTCAACAGGAGATGATGACTAACAAAACTGCTAGACCTGAACTTTTGCAACCATTCGATCTCTCTAGTTCATCCCACAGA
Source organism: Apaloderma vittatum (assembly GCF_000703405.1). NCBI lineage: Eukaryota > Metazoa > Chordata > Aves > Trogoniformes > Trogonidae > Apaloderma > Apaloderma vittatum. The sequence goes on from NW_009709428.1 coordinate 6,507, forward strand.
TTTCTGTTACAGCAGCTCAACAGCTGTGTTGGGTGGTAGTTGAGAAGTGTCTGCCAAATTCACAGATCTGGACACACTGCAGATGTCATTTGGTCAGACCTCTAGTGAAGGAACTATGGCTAGCTGAGATAAAACTTAATTAACACAGATCAAGCAATTCAAGTATTTTTTCGCTAAAAAAGAATGGAGTGGGTTTTTAAATGTTCATCAGCTTGTTTCAGTAGTTTCACGATTTGACTATTGGGTCTTTCGTGTTGAACTGACAGGGAACTCGGGCATTGAGAAATAAATGTGCGAAACGATTCTGTTTTAGAGAACAGTGCACATACTTGTGCAAAATGTTTAGGTTTTTTTTTTCCAATACTAGATTAATTTCATAAAAATGAAGGCTGTTATATGTATAATACATAATGCATAAATACGTATTTCAACACAACCTAAAAAAATACTGAAATGACTGCAAAATCGATGTTTTAACTTCTCTCACAAATGATTGTTGAAGACAGAAATAAAGATATTTAAAGTCATGTCCTTCTATAAACTAATTCTGTCCCTCTAATCAAGGAACATAATGGCATAACATCATATGCCAGACGGTATGAATTCGGATTCCTAAGCGGTTTCCATGGCAGCGTTTTAGAGTAAGTTTCCCAGGCAGTTGCAGGTTTCATGGAAGGATAGATGGGTATAAGGTACTGAACTAGAACCCTGGAGGTGATAAAAGTGCTGTCTAACCAAATACAATCCATTAAATATTTGATTTTAAAAAAGCTGCAGGTGATTCATGAGAAATGTGATCCCAGCTGTGTGGAGGCAAAGCAAGGCTCTGCCACGGTGGGATTTATGGGTTTCGGCTGAGATATCACTGAAGAGGGCATAAAAATCAGTTATTCTGATGTTGCATGCACCTGAGAGAGATCTTTAATGTAATCTGTGACTCTCACCAGGAGAAGGCTCTGGCATGGGATTGTTTTCCCCTTACTTCAAAAGATTACATTCAGAGCCTTATCTTTTTCACCTGCACTTGTCCTGGCTACAGCTGCAGTCCTGGCTGCAGCACCTGAAATCACCCCAGGAAAAGGAAAGAAAGAAATGCCTCGTCTAGTTGAGAGACATCCCTGCCCATGACAGTAAGGTTGGATTCAATGATCTCTAAGGTCCCTTCTGGCCTAGGCCACTCTATGATTCTATAAAATAGCAGCTATGAGTGCAACTGTCCTGAGATGTTGTTCGTAAGCAGCAGCTTTAACTGGTGAGGGGCACCTGGAAACTCACAAAGCGCAGGCCCAGGGCTGAGCTTGTTCCTGCTTCTTCCCTCCCAGCAAAGCCAGATCTGAGGACAGAGTTGTGCCATTCTTAACATTTTTACTTTTAAAATGTTGATTGCATCAGATTTTATACCCCCAAGGCCGCTTCACCTCTTAGGTACAAGACCAAACCCAAGGGGACACGTAGATGTCAAAGGGGCAGGGAAACAAAACCAGACCCGATACCCTCAGGAAGCACGAACGGGGCAGCAGATGAGCCTGTTCCCACTGCCCCTCTGGAATGTGAGGACTAAACCATGTGCCAGTTCTCTGTTCTGTCGCACCACATCGCAGCACATCCCTGGCAACCGCTTCTAACTCTCTAAAACTCCTGAGCTGAGTTCCATGCCTATTTCTCCTCTTGGAATTCAACCAAGATTGGCAAACTGTTTTGACATAGTGGTTTACACACTGTAAGCTGAACATTGAGTTGACTGTTAGCATCTGAAAATTGCTGTAGTTTTGGGTTTCTTAGTCAGCAACAGCAGCCCTGGCCTGTTTTGCCAAAGGAAAGTCCAGGGAGTATCCTCTATTTGGAAGCAAGGAGAGAAAGTGCTCCTTCCAATGCCGAATGTTGAATTCATGCTTCTGAGCATCAGCTGATCGTAATGGGGGCGTATGTGGGACTAAATATGAGTCTACAAATGGAGATAGAAGAACAATAGGGTTGCCTCCCAAAACTTTGTCACTTGCCACACTTTTTCTTGTGAGCGTATTCTGTGCTACACAAAACAAATAATTCTGTCTTGAAATAACATTCCTCTCAAGTAAAGAAATGAACAGTGTCTGCCCTGATCCTGTGGAGACCCTTCCAAGGTTCTAGAACTGAACAGAGATACATACATGATTGTGGCTTATCTTTATAATGATATTGAAGAGGATAAGCTGGATCCTTAGCCAGCGTCAGGTGGAGAACCCCTAATTCAGTGGGCACTTACAGTGGCTTAAAAAAATTGAACATCTGATCCCACACACTGTGATGTCTTAACTGACTCATTTTCCTTGGGAACCAGCTAGTGGTGTATTGTTGTTCCTCTGTGAAATTAAATCTGACGGTCAATCCTAGAGCCCTTCAGAAAATGGATTTGAAGTTTTCCTTTCTCAGTAACTCTGCACTTCACTCTGCTATGAAATCAATTGCTACTGCAAGCTGGAATTAGTTTTTTTGGTTATTGCTCTAGAAAAGGTTGAGTTGAATGTTGTGGATAGATTGCATGAGAAGGAACAATGACACAAAGCTGGTTTATGATGGGAAAAACAGTGTGATATGAAAAAGTACCTAGCAACCCTCTGTTTACACAGCTGTTAAAATGTTACAGGAATCAAGGAAGACTAATGTGAAACATTTAGCATGGGAGGAAGCGAGCAGGATAGGTTAATGTACTTATTGAAGCTGCTGTAGAAAACAATGACAGACAGAATCTGAGCTGGATGGGAAAATTTACGTCTAGCTGATGGTCAGCTGCAACAAAGGAAAAGGTCAACAATTTGTTAGATCGATTCATCAGAGAACATGTGACAGAAAAGAATGCGTTTAACCAAAGCATCTGCTGGATTTCACCACCCCAACAGAACGATGCCACTCGGTGTGATCTGTGTGGTTCTGGTAACTGGGGCTACTTTTTCTTAAAATCGATGACCACCTGGTATGCAATGCATCACCTGCTGTCCAGCTGGCCTTCATACCTGAGGACAGCCTAATGCTTAAATATATCCATGTTTGAAATATTTCCATATTTGAAACACAGGCTGTGATCCTGTGAAGGTCTTGCTCTGTGTGTTACCTTTTCTTTCCTGCTATATGTTAGTCCTGCTGCCTTACATTGCAAACCCAAGCGACTGTCCAGTTCCTTGTTTGTGCAGTGCAGAATAAAGCTTTGACCCCAATCAGGACCTCTGCACTTAGTAATTATTAGTACATCCAATGATGCCGTAATAAAATATTAAAATATTAACAATTTTCCTTTTTCTTCAGATATGCATGGGACATTTGTCATCCTGATGCCCCTCAGCCTAATATTGATGGTTTTTGGAGGAATGACCGGATTCATTAGCATTCTTGCCAGGGCCTACCTACTGCTTCTAATGACAGGACTGCTTTTTCTTTTTGGAGGTACTGTATCAAACGCTTGGCTCAACTGTTTTAAGTAATAAGAGATTGTATCTGAGAAATATCACTTTGTCTGCCAGGGGAAAAAGCTGAGCAAGGATTTGCTGTCAGAATAATGCTGGTGTTGATTCATTTGGTGTCTGCTCAGCTCAGATGGGATTCTGGAGTAGAAAGCGGCCACTTAGAGTCAGGAGAGGCAAATCCTCACACCCAGCCATACATCTGCGTGGAGCGAGACACTTGGAACACAATGTGTTTGCTGTGCCCATTAACACAAAAGATTTAATATCTTCTCAGCTCGATGACCAAATTGTTTACAGAGTAATGGAGAAGTGACTTTGGAATTAGTATGATAGCTTTGCACAGATCTTACAACCCTTAAGAAAACTGATGTTTTTCAAAGGCATTTGCACTGAGTTCCTAAAAACAATCCTTCTAGGTATTCCTGGTGTACCTTCCCTGCTACTTTTGAGCTAGAATGCTATCCCCAGACTGCAGGTCACAAAGGGAAACACCAAAGAATAATTTTAGTTGAGGTGTAACATTTCAATCTGAAGCTAATAAGAACTTTTACATTTTGTTTTTGCTGTAACCAAAACCTCTGTGTTTTAGAACATCATTTATGAATTAAAACAAAAAACATTCTGCCAAAGCAGGAAAGCTGGATGTAAATCCATTTCAATTTTCTTCTCCAAGTGGATTTTCAGTATTGTTTCATGATGTAACTCAAAGCAGAAGTTTTCCCCAACAGAAAATGGGATCCTCAATATTGGCCCTCATCAGCTGATTATACAGCTCTTTTTCAAAGAGGGGAGGGCTAAGAGATTGCTGGAAGCAAATGCTGCTGTCTCAAAGTCTTGACTGACCTTTTTAGTCTGAAATGCTCCTACAAAGACCAGCCATCACCATTATGCTTTTCTTCCGCAAAAAAAGAGTAAGTTCTGTTTCCTTAGAACATCAGAGAGCTGTATGTGCTGAAAAGGGTTAGGCTGTTTGAAAACTGCTCCAAATAGGAAGTGAAAGATGAAAAGCTGTGAAGTGCAAAGCATGATTATCCCACTGAGGAGTGGAGTGCTGTGCCCTTTCTAAGACACTTGGGGTTGCAAAGAGGGAAGAAACGCAAAGACAATGTTAGGAGATGGATGCTCGGGTATGTTCTGAAGATGCAACTAGTGCTGCTTCCCAGGATAGCGTGAGCAGACCGCAGGGTGGCTTTTGGTGTGAGACCAGACCTTCCTCCCACTCAGGTGGTGCTGTTGAGCTGTTTCAGCTGCACTCAGGCTTGATGCATGTATCACAGAATCACAGAATGTTAGAGACTGGA
>NW_009709429.1:0-574 GCF_000703405.1 Apaloderma vittatum
CAGGAATAGTGTGGCCAGCAGGAGTAGGGGGATGATCGTGCTACTGTGCTTGGCACTGGCGAGGCCACTTCTCAAGTCCTGTTTTCAGTTCTGGGTGCCACAGGAGAAGATAGACACTGAGGTGGCAGAGCACATCCAGAGAAGGACAACAAAGCTGGTGAGGGATCTGGAGAACTAGTCTTATGAGGAGCAACTGAGGGAGCTGGGATTGTTTAGTGTGGAGAAGAGAAGGCTGAGAGGTCTCCACCTCATTGCTCTCTACAATTCCATGAAAAGTGGCTGTAGTGAGGTGGGTGCTGGTCTCTTCTTCTAAGTAACAAGACAAGCCATAGGATGAAGGGAAATGGCCTCAGGGTGCACCAGGGAGAGTTTAGATATTAGGAAAAATTTCTTTACTGAAAGAGTGGTGAAGCATTGGAAAAGGCTGCCCAGGGCAGTGGTCAAGTCATCATCCCCGTACATATTCAAAAAACGTGTATATGGAACACTTTGGGTCATGGTTTAGTGATCACGATAGTGTTGGATAGATGGTTAGAGTAGATCATCTCAGAGGTCTTTTCCAGCCTTAATGATT
>NW_009709430.1:0-1129 GCF_000703405.1 Apaloderma vittatum
GCCACCACCTCCCTTGGTGTGCCTTTCACTGGACAATCACTGCACCTTTCGGGGTGTCCCCCTTGGCAGCTCTTTTGACATGCCTGGACCCCTTCCCCATCCCGTCAGTCTTAATTTGGGGCGTCCTGAATCCTTTGTTCTGCTGCTCAGGGGGTGCCGGAAGCCTCCACGTGGCTTTCAGAGTGCCCTAATCCTTTGCCAGCCTGAGAGCAAGCTCTGAGCTGCCTCCAGCAAGTCCCAGGGCAGGATGAAGAGAAGGTGCTGGGGGTTCCTGGGCTGCCCAGCCCCTGACCTGACACCGGAGGAGCTGCCACACCAGAGCAGCTGGAAGCAGGGCTTGGGCTCCACTGTGGGTTACCTACCCCTCCCTCCTAAACCAGCCTCGGCAGGTGTTAAACCTCCCTGTCAAAACTCCCCACTTGGCTGACCGGGGAGAGCAGAGCTGTGGTAGGAGATCAGGTGCTCTGGGTGCCCCTTCGCTAAGTCACCAGAGCCGTGGCTCCTGGGAAGGGAGGAGGCGCTGACAGGGCAGGCCAGCTCCAGGCTTGGCCTACAGGTGCACAAGGCCCCGGCCACCCACTGCGCAGCACCAGGACCAACCTTCCCCCAGTGAGTGTCTTTGTGAGCAACTGCACCTCCCACCCTCAGTGCAGAGGAAAAGGCGCACACGCTCAGCTCCAGCGGTTCTGCTCACTAACACAGCCCGTCTGAGCAGGAAACGTGTTTATGGCCGTCTCATCACATCAGGAGAGGAGGAAGCTCGAGAGGCAAGATTAGAAGATGGGCAATTAATGTCAGGAAGACTTTGGGCAGTTGGAGAGACTTCTGCACCAGGAAGAGATCTGAGCACCTGAGGCAGAGAGCTTGTGCACCCGTTGTCCCGCGAGGTTTCTACGGCTCGGCCAGACAAAAAAAACCGGGACCCGAGCCAGCGCTGGGAACAGCCCTGCTTAACGGCAGAGCTTGGGCTAGAGACCCCCCAAGGCTCCTCTGAACCAGCACTTCTCCGATTTTGCTGCCAAAGAGAAGAAAGGCATTACAAAGGCACAGAAAAAGCTCTTTTATTTGGTTAACAAAACCAGGCAAGAATATTCTCAGCCTGGTTGCTCCAGGCAAGGTCACTGCCTTG
>NW_009709431.1:0-242 GCF_000703405.1 Apaloderma vittatum
CGAAGAAGTTGAAGGCGGCGATACCCAGCAGCAGCAGCTTGAAATTCAAGTCGTCGATGCCCTTCAGCTTCAGCAGCGTTTTGGGGAAGCCCATGGGGTAGAGGGTCAACCAGATCATGAGGCCAAAGAGGAGGATGAGGACTACCAAGAACAGCACTGAGGGTGAGAAGGAAGAGGGTTGAGGAAGAGGCTGAAGGTTTGAGGCCTCTCTTTGCCCACGTGCCCAGCGTCACCCTCACCGT
>NW_009709431.1:293-995 GCF_000703405.1 Apaloderma vittatum
ACGGCAAGCCAGTGACGCAGAAGAGGACCGTGTTCTCGTAGTTGGGCAGGTTTTGGGGAGCCGTCACCGTGCTGTTCAGCGGCACGTACCTGAGCCCGGCGCGGGAGAAGGTTGGGTGAAGAGAGAGGGTCTAAACACCGACCCTTTGCTCCCCACAAGCACACGGGAGCCCTTCGCCGCGAGGCAGCCCAAAGCCAAAGCCACCTGGGCTTCGTTGCAATCCGTTCCCATCGCTAAACCCAGACGAAGGCGGGTCCCTTACCAGCTCTGCGAGATGGTGATGAAGTAGCTGATGACTTGGATGGTGATGAGCAAAGCCGTTTGGAGGAGCAGGCTGCCCAGCACGAGGACGCTGATCAACGCCCCTTGGGGACGTTCCACTCCCAGGTCCTGCGCAGGACCCGTCCGACCCATCAGCACAGCCACGGTGGTGGTGATGATCAGGTCGAAGAAGAGGAATTGGAAATCGCTCAGGTTGGTGTTGATCTGGGAAGGAGAAACCACCAGCTCTCAGTGTGTTTGTGCGTGTGGTGGGGGAGCGGGCCAAGAAAAGGAGAGGTCACAACCCCACCGGTGACCCAAAGGCACCCCCGAGCAGCGCCGCAACCGTGGGAATCACAGAATCACAGAATGTCCGGGGTTGGAAGGGACCTCTGAAGATCATCTAGTCCAACCTTCATCCCAGCACACCCAACCACTACA
>NW_009709431.1:1277-1608 GCF_000703405.1 Apaloderma vittatum
TTCTCCAGACTAAACAAACCCAGTTCCCTCAGCCGCTCTTCACAGGGCATGTTTTCCAGACCTCTCACCGTGTAGAGGAGGAGGACAGACACGAACTGCACCAGGCTGTACAGGGCCATGTACTTAAAGACACCGAAGGAGGTGACCAGTGAGCACCTGCCCTCCCTGCGGAGAGAAAACAGCGACTCACCCACCACCCGCAGCGCCCCTCCCACCAGCCGTCCCCAAGAGGGGACAGAGGCGCTCACGAGACCCCCCGCTCCTTAATTTTTACCCGCTCACCGGATGACGGTGGGCACGCACTCGATGTTGGCCAGGCGGGAGGTGAAGG
>NW_009709431.1:1959-2223 GCF_000703405.1 Apaloderma vittatum
CGGTCAGGGGACATGCGGGCTAACACGGTGGCTCGGATGAGGATCTGCAAAGAGGGAAAGGCTCCGCGGTCGGCCGGCGGCACCCCCGCGCACCCCAGGAGAGCCTGACTTATTTTGAGCTTTGCCAGCTCACCAGGGCAATTACAAAGAAAACAAACAAACAAAAAACCCCTCAGGGCATTTTGTTTTGGAGATGCGAAGCTGCAGCACGAAGCCCCGGCGAGGCAGGACTCACCCTGGGCAGCAGGTCGTCGAAGTGCTCGT
>NW_009709431.1:2335-2695 GCF_000703405.1 Apaloderma vittatum
GCGGTGGGGCTTCGGCTCCCGCTCACATCCCCAGGGCAACCATCTGAGCCAGCGTCCTTGACCCGGAGGGAAAGAAGCTTCCCTTAAACCTCAATTCCAGGCAAATAAATGATGGGATTTTGGATAAAAAGTGACTGAGCCCTTCGTGCCAAGCCTGGAGTAGGGTTCTGCTTGCATCCAACGAGGGTGTTTGGAGCATCAGCTCCAGCCTGATGTATTCCAGGCTTATCTTCTACTAAGGAAGCATTTAATAAGGGGTGGAATCACCCCCCAAGGGTAACGGGGCTGGGAAAAGAGAGCCCTGCAAGGTGACCAACGGGTTGGGTTCCACAAACCGGGGCTCACCTCCGGCTGCTCTTC
>NW_009709432.1:0-1026 GCF_000703405.1 Apaloderma vittatum
CTTCCCCTCTCAGGAGACATTCGCTCCCCTCTCCAGAGCTGTTCCCAAACCCCAGGGTGAAGGTGGCAGCCTCTGACTTTCCAGGACAGGAGAGCAGGACCCCGACACCCCGGGGCGAGGTGCCACCAGGTCAGACTGGTTGATCCCAAGCCATCACTACGGACTGTGCTCTCTCCTACCCAGACCCACAGAAAAAGAGGGTCTGGAGGATGGTGAGGGGGTTACGAATCACCAGAGATCATGGAGCACTTTGCAACGTAGCTCTTGTTACAGCAGCTCTAGAAACCAAGGTGTGAAGAGCCCAAGAGGAGCCCCGCAGCTCCAGCACACCCGGATTTGGGAAAGGCCAATCCTGGATTAACCCGTACAGGTTTCTAGCAAGCAGACTGCAGGCAGCCTCACTGGCCCTTACCGTCCGCCAGCGCCAGCACAGCAGCCTGGCCGCCCAGGTTTCGCAGGGCAAACATGGCCCTGTAGCGGTCAAACAGCGCGCAGGACTCATCCAGGAGGGTTTCGCGGAGTTTGGTGACGTCCGTCTCCTCGGCTGGGGGAGCAGGATCCACGGAGAGGTACGGGCTGGCACCCGGTTCCTGCTTGTTCTTCTGCAGCCACTCCAGCCTCCTCACGGCCAGCTGACATGTCTCTGCCACCTGCGGGAACGACGACACAGCCCTGGGCTGCAGGACGGCGCCACGGCTTTCCGATGGCAGCTGAGACCTGCCTCATCCTTCTGGACCAGCAGCACTGCATCCATGGGGAAACACCCCCTCACCAAGAGCCTCACCTCAACCACAGGATCCTCTGAATAGCGTTTCAGGATATCCAGCACGCTGGGATTCCCAATAGCACCCAGGGCTTCACCTGAAGAAGGGACACATCAGAATGTTATCAAGGCAGACAGACAGACAGACTGAGTCGGGGCTGTTCAGTCTGCAGAAAAGAAGACTCCAAGGAGACCTTATTGTAGCCTTCCAGTATCTCAAGGGGGCCTACAAGAAAGCTGGTGAGGGGCTTTTTAGGATGTTG
>NW_009709432.1:1227-1916 GCF_000703405.1 Apaloderma vittatum
ACGTGGATGATCTCTAAGGTCCCTTCCAGCCTGTGCCATTCTATGATATGATATGACTCTGCCGGATCATGCACGAAAGCCTCACTCCACTCTGAAGAGGAGACACAGGCCTTATTCTGACTGATCCTCAATGTGACATCCAGGCAGATAAACACGACAGGAGCCAGCCTGGCCAGTGGGAAGGGGAAGGATTGGCCAACCAGTCCAGTCAGGCCATGCGGTGAGGCAGTTACGTGCCTTGGGGTTTTTGCAAGCCACGATGCTCAAGCTAGAACAGGTCACTTCCCCACAACGGCTGCTTGCTGACCCCCCCTCGTCCCTCCCCAAGGATGGCCAGTGTCCTCCAACACCTGGATGAGCACGGGGATGGCCGCTTCATCCTGCATCTGCCCCAGGCAGTAGGCCAGCTCATGTTTTAGCAACGCAGAATCATCCCCAAAAGCCCGGCTGATCCAGTCCACGGCCGCACGGCCTCCCAGGTTACGTAGGGTAAAGAGAGCCCGGAACCGGACAGGTAAAGGCTTGGTCGCATCCACCAGCGTCCGACCGATGGCTTCCACCTCCTCCTCTGTCACCATGGCGCCGGGGAAAGAGGGATCTGGTCACACTCAAGGATCCGGTCGCTCTTCAGGCCTCCGGTGGGGTCACGCTGCTGCACATAGAGAATGAAATCAGGGCTGGGGAGGCTT
>NW_009709433.1:0-18606 GCF_000703405.1 Apaloderma vittatum
GAGGGAGGCCCCCTAACACCGCCATTCGCGGGGCACGCCTGCACCTGGCCGGAAAGCTCCCTGCGGCCGAACTGCCCCCGCCGCCTCCGCTCCGCTGCCCCACGGTGCTCTGGGCCCTAACGGGGAGCTGCGAGGCTCCACACACACCCATCGCGGCCAAGGGCCTTCATGCAGGGAAAAGGCCTGAGTAAAAGAACAGTTGCACTCGTTCGAAGCGTTTTTCGTAAAGAAGATAGCAGCAAAGCTTTCTTTAGTGTAATGAGAGAAGCAGCTGGGGGAGGCAAGGTAGCGCAGAGGGGGATTTCCTAGTACTCATCATTGGCACTTAAACCAAAGCTTTAGTTGAGCTGAACAATTATAGATACGTTTTAAGATGAGTTAAGCATGTTTATTCTCAGTTCAACAAATGTGAAAGAAAAATCGCTTCTCATCTAGATAGCAACAACTCCAACATAGCTTGCACAGTGATGGAAAATGGGGAACACAAGTCTGTGAGGTGACCTGATGATTCTTTTTAAAAAAAAAACAACCCCAAACCATATATTTTCAGATGTAAAGGGTAATTCTGCTTAGGTTAGCTAGTATGGAAAATTATATTGATGAAGAGTTTTAAAAGTCATTGTTTCTTACGCTTTTCTATTATATGTTTTCATATATCCTAGTTTTGCATCTCTTCTAAATCATGTCTGTTAACTGCAGTTTACAGCATGCATAACTACCATGTATTTCACAAGATTGAGTTTTTCATATAGCTTTTCCAGTCTCTTCTACAGTTCTGGAACAATCCTATGCAAATGATAAAGCTGGAAGTCTGGAAGTGACATAATTCTTTAATTTCGTCTTCGTTTTTCTGCATTTCATAGATCCCTTTTAAATAGCAGTTACGGGCAATAAGAAATATTTTATTGAGTTGTTAACAATTTCGTGCACTGTTAAAAGAATGTTGCCTCACTGGAAATCAAAAAAAATTTTTGAAAAAGCTTAGATGTTTAAAATATGAAGCAAGTAAATGGCTGCAGATGTTCCTTTCAGTAATCGTATTTCTCAGAATTGGTACTAAGTGAACAGTATTTCTTTAGCTATCTCTTCTGTTGTCATTGTGGGAGGAATGATGTTTAAATATAAAATAACATACTTTATGAGTTAGCATGGGGTTTCTCTGATTTTTTTGTAGGAAAAGTAATGGGGTTTGATTTTGCTGAACTCTGTAATGAGACAAGGCTGTAACTAGCTGCAGGTAAAAATTCTGCTTTACTAAAATAGTTTCTTAGGTAAAATTAATCTAAAGTACAGTTCCATACTTGTTGCTAAAGCAGGTTGGGTTTTTTTACTGGTGCTCTGAAATATCGGATCAATATAGTCTGAAAGGTTGATGTAAGATGGTTCTTTACTGTGTTTTGCCTTGGGCTATCTGAGCTGCAGAAGTTTATCTGCTTAGTTTGGTCAAATACTGCTCTGGCTATTGCAAATTGATCCTAATGTAGTAGTTACTGATCAGGAAGGAAGGAAGACTTTGAATTTCAGGGGAAGACTAAATACTGACTGTTACAGATATAAAGATCCATACCATAATTTGCTCTGGAAGTGAGGATTTGGTTTAGTGATCCACATATTCATTGTCAGTGACACTAGGGAAGATTGTGGTGGAAAGGCTTTTTTGTAAGGATTTGGATGTCACTGTTTTAACACATGAAAGCTGTAGAAACATCTGCATGACTCCACAACCAGGGTAGGTATGTGGAGGACTTAAAAAGCACATAAAATTTACTGGTACAATGAAGCCTTACAAACATCATTTATTAGTCATTACCACATCTTTACAAAGGTTAGGAGAGTTTGTCAATGCGAACTAATAATAGAAATATTACAAGATAGATATTCTTAATAGAGGCATAGATTTGTAAGGAAGAGGAAGAGTTTCTTTTTTATTTGAAAATGGAAGTGTTGTTTTCCATCACTAATTCTATTTTTCTAAGGCTGAGTACCACCTTTTATTGAGATCTTATAAGTGCTATAGTTCAGAAGAATTTATTCTTAATGAAAATAAAAAGCATTTTGCTCCTGAGACTGGTTCCAGGACTCACTAAAACCACTTAGCTCAACAATGCCAAAACATCACTGGACAGCAAATGATTCAGCATCGTTTGCACCTGAAACAATTGCATATGAGAAGGTTTCCATGGATACATTAAAAAAACCCCAACAACAACAAAAAAAGGTTGGTAGGGAGGACATACATTAAAAAAACCCCAACAACAACAACAAAAAAAGGTTGGTAGGGAGGAAACAATTCAGTAGGCTGCTTCCTCTGCTGTCATAAGGAGGATGGGATACATGTCTATACCTGAGGTGCAAAAGATAGGCATTTTTTTTCTGCGGTGTGATGGGTTGTAAAGCCTGATAATAGGTATGAAAGATGCTAGCAAGTACTTGAAGGAGGTTTAGTTCCCACTGTTTTTTTCCTTGTAAACAGAAGTTACATATAAAAAACTATCTTGTTTAAGGGCTGGCTAGACCTCTGCATATTTCAGTATTGATTTGGTGATATCATAAAGAGAATGTTTTATACACCACAAAGTACAGTCAGCTTTCGCAAAGATGGCAGGAATGTTCCAAAGTAAATCGTTCTACCGGTGGCTAGCAGCTAGGAACTTTGTTAAGACAACTCACTTTTTTTTTTTTTTTTTAATGGGAATGTTATTTCTTACATTTCTAGCCAATAAGGGAACTGGAATTTCTGTGAGGTCTTGAGAAGGAAGGTGGGGTTTTTTTTGTTTGAAACAGATATGCTGAGGTTTTTTGAATTTCCCTATATAAAAGTCAAAGTAAATTTTCTGGCATAACCAAAATATTCTTACCATCCCACATGCTTTGCATTCTTGCTAGTGCCTCAGATATATCTTTGATAGTTATTACGCAGTTTAGATGCGCCATTACTACTTCTAATACTAGAATTAGAATAGACTGTTTCCATTGGAGGGGAACTACAGTCATCTAGTCCCACTGCCTAACCACTTCAGGGCTGACCAGAAGTTAAAGCATATTATTAAGGGTGTTGCTCAAATGCCTCTTGAACACTGACAGGTTTAAGGCATCAGCCACCTCTCTAGGAAGTCTGTTGCAGTGTTTGACAACCCTCCATAAAGAAATGTTTCCTGATGTCTAGTCTAAACCTCCCCGGCGCAGCTTTCAACCATTGCTATGTGTGCTGTCACTGGATCCCAGGGAGAAGAGCTCAGCACCTCCCTCTCCACTTCCCTTCCTCAGGAAGCTGCAGAGAGCAACGAGGTCACCCTTCAGCCTCCTTTTCTCCAAACTAGACAAGCTCAGAGGCCTCAGCTGCTCCTGATAGGACATTCCTTCCAGCCTTTTCACCAGCTTTGTTGGCCTCTTCTGAATGTGTTCGAGGACCTTCACATCCTTAACTGGTGGGACACAAACTGCAGCCGGTGCTCAAGGTGAAGCCACACCAGTGCTGAGTATAGCAGGATAATGCCTCTCTTGACTGACTGGTCGTGCTGTGGTTGACACAACCCAGGATGGGGTTTGGCCTCTTGACTGCCAGGGCACATGGCTGGCTCGTTCTGAGCCTGCTGCTCACCAGCACCCCCAGACCCCCTTCTGCAGGGCTGCTTGCCAGCCAGCCCTCTGCTTATTTATGCTTGTGCTTGGTGTTACTCCATCTCAGGTGCAGAATCTGGCATTTATTCATATTAATTTTCATGCTGTCACTGATTGCCCAATCCTCCAACCTATCTAGATCCCTCTGCAGTCTTTATATTATCATACTGATCTAGTTGAGAGGTGGCATCCCTTCCCATGACAGGGAGGTTGGATTAAATGATCTCTAAGGTCCCTTCCAGCCTAGGCCATTCTATGATTCTGTGATATTTACTATGGCACTTACTGGTGTTTTATCATTGTATATATCATAACTGTGATATTATATTCATATTACCACTGTTCAAATCTAATAAAGTGCTCGTGACATCATGTCCTTACCTGAGAACTACATAACAATGTTATTTTAAGATGTTTTGTCAATAAACTGATATGTAGTGTTTCTGAAGGCTTGTGATGCACATCTTGCTGCTTGCAAGTTTTTTCTCCTTAGTTAGAAACAAACAATACAATGCAACTGCTTGTGGTACATAGTTCTCTCCCTGCCACCTTTCTTCACTTCAGCACTAATATAAAAAATGCTAGTTAGTATTTCATATTCAGAAAAATAAGCAAGCAGAGCCACAGTGCATCTCATGCTGAAAAAGTGGAAGACAATTCAAAATTGAAAAGGTTTAATACCAAGGGCAAGCTTTTATCTTAGGAATTTTTAAGGAATCTCTAGACTGAAATTCTTCATGCATTTGCTGCCTTCCTTCATGAGGCTTTATTATGCGTGTTGATTTTCTTAAAAATTTATAATTCTGTTTTAATGCTGGTGCTTAAAATTACGTTATTGCTTGATGTCTCTGAAATACTTAAATTAGGAGACGTGGCTTTAGAATATTCATCGGAAAGCAATATTTGAAGGACCATTAGGAATGATTTAGTAAACAAACTTCATATGCAAAGGTTTGATTTACAGAAAGGTGTGATCAGATATCCAGTTTCTTCATCATCACTAGAGATAATGAACTAGAAAAGGATAAATAGGGTTTCGAGATTTTTTGCAGGCCAGAATTGGCTTAAATGATTTTGAAAGAAGCTTTCAAGGCAGTATCCAAACGTCTAAAGAGACAGGAAAATAAGTCCAGAAAGAGAATTGGATGTAAAGAGATGGATTTTTTCAGGTCTTTCTCTTCTCGTTTGTGAAAGGTTACCTCTTCAATTTTGCCACTGCTGCTACAAAAAAGATATCTGAATCTGTTGCCGAAACAGCACAGACAATAAAGAAGTCTGTAGAAGAAGGAAAAATCGACAGTATCATTGATAAGGTATTTTATTTCCAGATACCTGATATGAGAGATGCTTGCTTACTGTTGTTATAATGTGACAAATCTGGCATGTGCTAACATTTCCTTTAGCTGGCTTTACGAATTATGTTATTTCAAGAGTAGATATCTCCTGTCACAATAAATGACGTGACTGAAGTGATATGCCAAAAAATGGGCACTTTGCTTCACTCATTACTGCACCTGTGTTTTTTTCCTTCAGGGTGTAGATACACTGAAAATAATCCAGAAGAAGAGATAAAAAATGCTGACATAGAAGGAAAGGCTGGAAGAATTAGTGGAGATGGGCAGTTGGGGGATGTCTGGGAGATTTGTGGGTTGAGTTTTTTCCCCCCAGTTTATTAAGGTGAAAAGAGGAATGCTGTATCCTGCATCTTAAGTACATCTCTGAGGCAAGACTCAGAATTAGGTCAGCTTTGTGGATATTGTATACTATGAGCCTAGAGCTATACAGGTGTGATTTCATAAGACCCAGTGAGTTAATGAAACAGTTTACTGTTTTCCTGTTCTTTCCCCCACGCTGATGCTGCTACTTGCCTCTTGACCTCCCCATTCCTGGCTGCCAGCTCCAGTGGCTTAACTTCTGCCAGCAAGTGTTCTTCTAGTGCATTGTCACAAACTTGGCAGAAAGGAGGGAAAAAACCAGGCAGCTATGTAGTGTTGTGTGTTTGTTAACAGGGGGAGCTTGGAGGGGAAGGGAAAGGGCCCAACCCAGATGTAGTGGGACTGTACACACAGGGGTGTCACCCCTGTTCCTGCACCTGTCTCGCGAACACCCCGTTTGAAGGACTAAAGCAGTCTTTTTTTTTTTTTAGTGCAATGATATTCAATTTCTTGACAGAATTAGTGTTCATGTTGTCTTCCAAATTAATCATCAAATGACACTTCTCAATTTCTGTTATGATCGATTTTCGTCTCTTGATTTCATTGACCTTTTAGTGACAATCATTTATTTATAATAGCACAGTTTTATTTCGTACTACAGTATATTAGAGTCTAATGTGTAGTTTTGATCCACATCAAAAAGGAAGAATGAAAATGTTATTAGCTAATTTAATACCCAAATAATAATGCTCATAAGAAACTGTAGCTAAGTACCTACAGCATATGCCTAAACCACCGTTTTCTTTTTTTCTGTGTGCCCTAGAGTAACAGGAATTCCATGTTTTGACTAAAAGTTTACATATGGGATAAACAGGATTATAGCTATGTCATTGTAAAGCTTTTTTTCTTATACTGTATAAATTATTTTATTTCATAAATACCAAAAATTCATATAACTTAAAACCAGGAAAAAACACAATTATCTATTTGTAAAACAAACACTATACAGTAGTTCTCTCACTGATGTTAATCTTATGCTGAAATGCTGGTTAATGAAGGAAAAAAAAAAAATTAGGGATTCAGCTTGAAGACTTTCAGGCTTTTTGGCAGCTTGTTATGCCACAGACCTCACTGCTTGAAATTTGGGTTTTGTGAGTGATTTAAATATTCATTTCTAGCTTTGTGGGGTTTTGCTGCTGCTTTCAACTGCAGAACATTGGCATTGTTGCTTCTTGATTGTGGCATCTCCTGAGACCATTCTTTTTTTTTTTTTTTTTTTGGAACTCTAAGTTCAATATAGGATATTTCTGAACATACTTTTGAAGAAAATTTGTCAACATAAATGGCAAGTGATTTTATTTCAGCTAAGGAGACATTCTGAAAATCAGAATTAGCAGTTCTGGTAAATTAACACTTTTACAAGTCCAATTCGTTGAAATTTCTTAGGCAACTCTTGAAACTTAGTATAAAGCCAAGAGTATCTTTAAGTGTTTGATGTTTTAAAAACATGTTTAATTAAGTCCAAACAGTCTATATTGTCTGTATTTGATATGGTAAGGTGGTAAGTATATGCATGATATGTTGATGTTCAGATTATCAGCTAGGACTTAGGGTTTTTTCCCCATCCCCTGAACTTAATAAAACTATAGATATAATTTTGAAAGCGTACATAATAGTTTAAACTTTTGAAGGCAAAATTCAATACTTTGCTAAAGGGGAAAGTAGGATTTATATGAAATACCTTTAACTTGTAAAAAGTGTCAATAGTGATATAAGGACTTGCAGTGTATTTGAAAACATTTTTTGAGAGAACATAAAACAAGAGGAGTGTATATTTTTAATTGTTATTCCCTAATTTTTATTTTAGACAATTATTGGAGATTTTCAGAAGGAACAGAAAAAGTTTGTCCAAGAGCAGCAAACAAAAAAATCAGGTAATCTGTGAGTTGTTTTTTTGATAATCCATAACATTCTATAAACTAAAACTTGTTGGAAGCTAGATAATTGAGGTATATCTAAAAATAATCTATCAGAACTCTGCTTAGTGAAAGACACTATGACAGAACTTAACATCCACTGTGGAATAGGAGGATGACATTTTTAAGTAAGGGTAGTGTTACATTGCCTAGTTGGTTTAGATTCGCTTTTTTGACCAAATTCAGCTTTATGGAATTAACTCAAAGATCACTTTGTTAGCAAAGCTGATCTCTTATAGTTGTTTTGAATCTTAAGGTTGTGTATTGAAAACAGGCATGCTGATTTCTTCTGAGCTTTAGCAACCATGTCATATTTTCGTAATGAAATTAAAAATATGGGTTAGGGTTTGCACTACAGTATTTAATTAGTTGCACTATAGGAGTTGCTGTGCTTACATTAAAGGCAAAATTTCTCTTTTGCTTTTCCCATAAATCATTTGCTTTATAATTATCTGTGTTCTAAATCCTTTGAGTTATCCACCCATGTACTGTTGTCATCAGTGGATCTATTTGAGACTTTAAATAAGGGCTATTTTTTTTTACGTTGTGTTTCATCATTGGCTTTTATCTCCTTTAGTATGTTACCTGAAGCATTAATTTCTGCCAGCTTGAATAACTAGTGGCTCAGTTGTTTATCTTGAAAATGACCTGGTTTTAAATGGATTGTGATAAAATTTTTCATACTGTCTGTAGTTAGTGTATTAGTCTGGTTTCTTCTTGCAGGACTGTTTATGTGACTACATTTTCTGTATTTCTGTCGTTTTGCCAGTAAATTTTGGCATCTGTGACTATATTTCTGCAAGTTTCATGAAAATAGGTAGCTTGTTTGGCAAAAGAAGGAGTAACAGATGGCCTAACTGCAAGAAGCATTAGCATCAGATGTGAGTCCATGTGGGTGAAAGATGGTGCATAGGCAAATGCTAGTTTGCATACGTATTATTGGTTTAAATGCACAAGAATTATTTGGTAACAGTTATAGATGCATCAAAATGTCTCTATAGGATGAATTTGCATTGACAATGAAGAGATTAATAGATTTCTATATGTCTACAATAGTTTATTTTCTTCAATGTACAAGTACAAAACTTTTTTGGAAGTATCTGTGCAAATATATAAATCAGCTGGACTCAGGTATGCTTATTCAGTGTATAACATAATTTATAACTTATTTTTCTCCATTGTTAAAGAATTGGTGTCTTCTGGGTGTTATAAAATTAATACAGTAGTAGATGATTTTGAAAACTAAGTTTAGACAAAGTTTATGTGTTTAAAGTAAATCTAGAAATTTCTCTTTGCAGGCGGCTTAACCAGTTATACAGCATTACTTCAGTAACTAAGCCAAGAGGCACAAAGTTCTGGCTGGTACACACTGCAAAGAAATCCCCACAGTTTTAGTTTTACAGTAACAGATATCAGCAGCTATTGATTTTTTTTGTTACCTCTGTTAAGCAGATAACCTTTCTTAGAGTTTCCTTCTTACTCCATAAGCTGAGTTTAGGAAAAAGGAACAATGAATTGGCTTACCGGTGTAAGTCTGGTTAATATTGTGACATTATATGTTACTCCATGTAAGGTGCTTTTTTGTTGTATTTTTAAAGCAATACACATGCAATTATTTTCCTCCTTTCAATAACAGAAGCAGCAGTGCCTCCCTGGGTAGACAGCAATGAAGAAGAGACAATTCAACAACAAATACTGGCCTTGTCAGCAGTAAGTACTGAGTTCCCTGTAAGATTTTAAAGTTTTCTTTTGGAGAGGTTAAAACTTTCTCTTTTCCAAGTAAATTTGGGCTGGCACTATTAAATTATATATTTTGAATGTATTATTTTTAATGTGTCTGTCACTGCACTGGTCGTGTGCAGGAGTAAAGAGTTCTTTCAGTATCAACTTGAGCTAAAGTAGTTCACCAGTATATTTTTTCACTTTTACAAAGGCTTAACTGCTTTGCAGTATGATAGAATTATGTGGGAAGTGAACTGGCTTTGCTGGTCTTGTGTGTGAAAAATGATGTCCTTTTTCTGATATCAGTTAATGACCATAAATATTTTCTTCAAAGGATAAAAGAAACTTTCTGCGGGATCCTCCAGCAGGTGTGCAGTTTAATTTTGACTTTGATCAAATGTACCCTGTTGCAATGGTGATGTTACAGGAGGATGAACTTCTCAACAGGATGAGGTTTGATCTCGTTCCCAAACAGTAAGTAATTTCTGCTGATTAACTGTGTATCCTTGTACTTTTAACATGTCTGTAAAATTCATATATTACTTCTTTTCCTTTCACTTCCTCGAATTCTTTCTTTATGTACTTCCTCTGTATGTATTTTATATCTGATGTTTTCAGATGCATGGAATATTGTACATGCATTGTGGTTTAGCAATTGCAGGAAAGAACAGAAGTAGATTTATTTGACATTCAGTACTAATAAGGACCTCTTGACTTAAGTGTGGGAGAGGCCTTAAATTTTTCCATGTCCAATGTGCTAAATTAATTGAAAATCTTCTCAAAGGTAAATGCTGCAACAAATATGTTCAGGTCTGTCGATGTGACTGATAACCCAAAAATATTATTAGAGATAGTCAGAGGCCCCCAGGAGAAGTGGTAAAAGGATGCACCACAGAACAGCAGCAATGCAACCAAGAATAACTAGTTTTGCATAGGCAGTAGGAAAAGTTTTGTGTTGTGACTGCTTTCCTTCTAGTGGGCCTTACTAAAAGATCCACAAGGTCTTTGTCCTGGCAGTTATGGGCTGTTCCAGTACAGCTGCTTGATTCCAGCTTTCTTCCAGTGCTCTCCTCGTTCCTTGTCCTGTCCCAGACTCTGCTACCAAAGCTTGTTTCACAGGTCAATGTTCTTCTTAAGCAGTAGTTCCCGATATTGATCTCATTGTCTAAGAACTGAAACAGGAAAGAAAATGTTTGTGAACTTTTCTAACTCCTCCTTTTTTAAACCTTCCCAGCTCCTCATTTTATTTACCCCCTTTTCTGCTGTTCTTTGCTGCTTAAGTCCCAAAGCTCTGCCCATATTCTAGGTCTTTATCAGATGTCTGCGATGCTTTGTCTTCAGCCTCTGTCATGCGATCCTTGCCTATTCTACCACACTGCTTAAGAGTTTGGGATTGTTTTTTTCCTGTTCTTAGTCTCAGTAGTCACTGTTTGTGTGGATGGGCAGGAAGGTAACTTCGCTCTCTTCTTGCTTTCTTTCTTAACCTACACACCTTCCTCCCCATGGGTCTTGCCATTTCTGGCTTCTTTTGCCTCTAGGTTAATGCTGGGTCTTTTCTTGCTTGCTGAAGGCTTATCAGAGGGGAAATATTACTCAAGAAATGAGATGGTCTCCCACTTACTAGAGCTAGTCACATCCAAGATGACAGTTTCCGGTTACTGAAGGTCCTGCAAACATACTGAAAAATGCACAGAAAGTGAAATCATTCTGCTGCAATCTAGGAATGGCCTCTGCCTATAGATCAAAGATGTTCCAGTTCCACCCAAGGTCTAAGAAACATGGAGATGAATATAGTTTGACAATGATAAAATGATGGTTTTACAGAAGTGAAGAAACAGGGTTATTTAGCTTGTTGGATTTGTTTAAATTTGGCAAGAGAGGTTGAACAGCATAGTATTTTTTCAAATTATGTACTGCTGCATGCTGTTCAGCTTTTTCTAAAGACATAATATTATCATCATTATTGTTATCATTATTATCATTATTACAAGCCCATTGTAACTGTCCTGTAAGAGGTAAAGAGCTACAATGATGGATTTATTTATTTTTTAAACTGTGTTAATATCACAAATTTCTTCTACGTTTTTACTTAAATGTCAGCTATGTCTGCTCCTTCCTTCTGCATATTTCGTTTTATTTTGTTGCTAGATGGTAAAAGGAAACATATTTCCAAATGTAGTAATCCAAATATGTTTGTTCTTTCTAGTGTCAAGGAGGAGGTGTTCTGGAGAAATTATTTCTACAGGGTGTCCTTAATTAAACAGTCTGCACAACTCACTGCTCTTGCAGCTCAACAGCAAGCAGTAGGAAAAGAAGAGAACAAAAGTAGAGATGATGACAGTCAACTGAAAGGTATGAAAGGGATTTGGTTTAGCACAATTCGTTAAATTAGCATCATGCATACTGACTGTATACATCTGACGACATCGAATTTTTATCTTGGATTTCCTATGAAATCATACTTGTTGTGTTTGTCTGGATGGGGCAGGAGGAGGCTCCTAGTGCTTTTAATTCATTTTCCAGTTTCAGCCAAGACTGTCAAAATATTGGAAGTCTCAATAGATTAAGTTTTGTACTTGGCTTGTAACAGGTTACAACCACTAGTGGTCTCCGGTGTGCTTTTTTGAGCTGTCAAGAAGTAAGAGGTACCTTTGGTTCACCTGATATAAGACAACACGTACTAGACAACTCAGCCAGCTGGCATATGATTTGCTCTTGGCTTTTGCTTAGGTCTCAGGCTAAAGAGAAGTTAGTGAGTGACACAGGGATAGAATTACTGTGGTGTCAGGGGCAGCCACACATGCAGGATGTGAGAAAGCCCAAAATGTATTACGGAAATGGAGGAAGATGGGGACCAGGAGGCTACCTGGGATTCAACCTTGAGATGAAAAAGCCACTTCAACATAGGCATGTTCAGTTATATTGATCAGGTTATACAGATGATTCTTACTGACCCTCTTATGAACCACTAGGCATCTACCTGCATGCAAAAAAAAAAAATCTACAGGCAGGAATATACGCAGCTTGAAGAGTATAAAGCAGTTCCTGGGGAAGACACAAAAGATAACTAGGAACTCATTAAATCTTAGCTTGAGATAGATATGCTTACCACCTGAAGAATCTTGGCAGGCTAGGTAGGTATTAGGCAGCATGCCTAATTAGGAGAGAGACTTCATAGCAGCTTGGAACAGATTCTTAAATCCCCAGCATCAATAAATTGTCATCGTCCATGAAATCAGTTAATGCTTATGTGCTGTTGACACTGCTGGCCTGACTGACAACCAACTAATCACTGCCAAGTTGACTTCTTTTTCCCCCCTTTTGACTATAATAACCATATCAGTGTCTTTCCTCCTGAGTCCTTGCACTCCTAATGACCCCATCTTTCTACTCCTACCTCAGTTTCTAATTGCATCTAACAGCGTCTTTCTACCAACTTTCTCAAAGACCTTTTGCACAACTTAGTGGTTTTCTGCACAGTCTGAACTAAGATTCCTCATCTGGGCCTTGGCTTCTTGGACACAGGCAGCTGAGCCTTGAGGGGAACGGGAGGTTACAAAGGAAATTACAGAGCTGGGCTGGCATGTTGATTAGAAGATACCTTTTCAAAAGGACTGTGGTAGTTTCCTCAAGCTTTTTCTTTGTGTGTATGCCTTTGCCATCAGCTTGTCTCTTTTCCACAGGTTCCGTTCAGAGTGCCTGTGTATTAGCACAGGCAAGATCCTCATCTAGAATGAACAAAGTCATTTTCTCTTAGTTAAAAAACAAGCAATGCTGACAGGACAGTTCGTTCTTGCAGACCAACAAATGCCAATTCTGACTTTTTTTTTATCCAGGACAGTTGTCTGCTGTCCCAATGGGATGTACGCAGTCAAACATTGCAGCGTGTCCCAATGTTGAGCAAGCATGTTATCGATCACAGAAACACTAGCCATGCTATTTCAGGCTTTGTAAACTTAAAAAAACAAGTCATGGCCTCACTTGAGCATGTTACATGGAGCACAGAGGAGTTCTAGGTGAAATCTATGCAAGTGAGCCCAGGCCATGTGCCCTGAGCGCATGGTAGCCTTTGAAGAGAGTAACTACTAGCAGCACACACTAGTGGGCTGTAGGGACCGGAGTTACCTCCCTGGCAAGATCAATAAAGACAGGATAGAAATAGCCCAATGTGATTTATGTGTTTACTACAATGATGTCATTCTTCTGCTCACTGTAGTTCAGAAGAATGTTTTAAGCAAAGGAGTACAGAATTTGTGTGGTTTGGTGTTTTTTTCTGGACCTTTAATTTAACATGCATGCAGGTTAAAAACTGAAGTTAAGAGTTACATGATAGTGAATATTCCTACTATTTTCATAGTTTTGTGAGCATATTCTTTCTGTAGAAACAGAAGAGCAATAGAGGAAATGTGATTATATGGAGAAACAACTGGTCAGTTTTGTGGAAGCTGACTTAATTTAATTTTTCTAGTCATGTAAAAGAGCTACTCTTAAATGTCCTACACTAACTATTCCATCATAACAGAAAGCTTTTTTGTTTATCTTTCAGTGCAGACTGGTTTTAGGCACTTTTCCTACTCACCTTTTCATGTCAAGTCACTTGTACACTCCTACTATATTCAGTTCCCAGTTTTGTCATTTTCTAAGAGTCAATTGTGTTCACCGTTACCCTGTGCAGGTGCCCTGTGCAGGTTGTTGTGATTTCATAAATCTTTCCATCTAACTGGCATCAAAATGCATTTATCTAATTTTCTTTCTTTCTTTCGTGGATTTCTTTATTGTTGTGATTTCTTATTTTTTAATCTTTTTTAATTTCGGTTTCTCTGGGGTTTTTATTACACCAACTGACAGGATTATATTATACACTCTTAAGAGTAGTGACTATCTTCTGGTTTTTGTAGTGCCTCATGAGATTTTCTGAGTATTGAATCCTTTCATTTGCTACTGCATTTTGTCCTTTGTATAGAGGAAAAGGTTGTGTTTGGAAAGATAAGAAACAGATAGAAGATACTTTCTTCAGTGTTGTGAAATCTGTTTACTTTCAGTATGCTTCCCCTTTCCACTGAGCCCTTTGTTTGATTTCTGTTTCTGCAAATCATTGCTTCAGTAAACCAATTTCAGGGGAAGAACGGTTCTACTGTTGGGGCTGACGGGCTAGTCAGATAGAAGTAACTCTATCATTAACTACAGTGCTGAAGACTTCCTTTATGCAAACTAATTATGTAGTTAAATGGGCACCCTTAAACTAAGTTCGTCGGGCAGCATAACTTTTTTTTTTATCAATACAGTACTTGCATTTGCCAAACTATGGCTGGTTTAAGTGTCATAGCTTGACAGGAAAGATGGTAACTGGCCCTATTGAACAACAAAAGCGTTATCTTTGAGTCATACAAACCCTTGAAATTTATCACTCAAGGATAAAGTTGCTGGATAACACTCAAAGAGTTATTCCAGTGAAATTACCATTGTGACTGAAAGCAAAGCATATCTTCATTAAAAAAAATAAAAATCAAAACAGCGCTGTCTCTTAGCCTGTTGCAGATCTCATACAATACTGAAGTCCAGTGTAGGATATACAGATAGATTTACTTTTATAATGACTTTATATATTCTGTAATGGCAAAGGTACATTTACCAGACTGTAGTAAATACATGTTTGATCTGAAAATTTCTTAGATTTAGGAAGTTCTGTGCTATTTTTGATTAAAATAATCTTTTTGAAGGTTGGATTTTCTAATTGGAGGCTAAAACTGGAAGTAATTTCTTGTTGGTAACTTAATAATGCTCAGTTTCTTCTTAAAGCTGACTGCTGTCTATAAAATAGAATTAATTGCCTTCCATTTTTATCTCTATCTGTCTCCTCCTTAACTGTTGTTTTCACAAAGTTAAACTAGTATAGTTGATGGAAAAGATAAAAATAAGGGACAAATGGAAGACATTCCATGCTCTAGCACAGAGAATATGTAGATCTATAGCAAAATGCCAAGTTCAAGTCCTTTTCCAGATATTAGATGTTAGTAACTATTTATTTGGGAATGAAGTTCCCGCTGGGGCAGAGAGCAGAGCAGCAGTGGAGATGCTGCCAGGCCAGTAGATCCAGAACAGTGCTGATGGTGTATTAGTCACATCAGACTGGTGCGTGGCCCAGCACAGAGCTGCAGGGCTGCTGCTTCTGCAGGAGAGCAGCAGATGGAGCTTGAGGCACCTCTCCTGCGCGGTGCTTTGCGCGCTCAGCGCAGAACAGCGAGGACTTAGCGCCCTATTCTACAGCCTCCCCGAGCACAGAGAGCTGGAACCTCTTTGGCTGTGGTGCTGGGTGCAGTAACAGATCCTCTGAAGACTGGGGAGGAAGAGAGAGGATGGGACAGAGCAGTGGATATTGAGTATTTAAGCTGTATAAGCAGTGACGGCTACCAGTTAGGGCCATTGTTTTAATTAGAACTGATCCTGATTTTAAAAATGAAACCTGAGAAACTTCCCCCTTCAGAAATTGCTGAGTAAGACGGAAGGATCTACCTGGGCATGCCGCAGTCAGCAGAGCTGTGAGCTCAGAGCTGCTTTGCCTGTTTAAACAAATAGAACCGCTAAGCTAGTACTCCGGCACCACCACAGCCTGCCCTGTATGTTAATTTTCTCGCAGCCACCTGGCTCTTTATTGTGACTCCTCTACCCTGCTGGCTGCATGAGGAAGAAAGCAGGGGTGTTCCTTTACCTGCCCAGAGAAAGATCTGTCCTGGTCTGTAAACAATTGTTGTCTTTCTACCACCACGCTACTAAATACAAAGTGCCCAGTGAGTTTTCTTTAGAAATTGGGAACACGTTCTAGGATTTATGTTTTTCAGTGACATCCTTGCCTGTGTTGAAAAAAAGTAAGGCTGTGGAGCGCTCCTCTAGAGTGTTTCAGGATGTGCATGCAGATGTAGTCTCATGGACCTAAGGGCCAGCTAGTGCCCGTGTCAGCAGCAGTACCCAACCAGGGGAGTTTGGGAACTTCTGTGATAGGCAGTGACTGGATCTCATGGCCAAGTCTACACCTGTGTAAATTTAAAGATCTTGTGACATGGGGTGCAATCTGCGAGTGTTTTATAGATGTTCTTTCAGATTCCCAGACGTTTCTATTTACATCATTCTTTGGATCATTTTGAAGGGCAGGGGATTTCCTGTGATTTAACTTTGGAATCGTAAAGAGGAAATGGTTGGCTAAATTTGCATTAATAAAGAATAGAAAATTATTTCTCCTGTTTTGTAGTCGTGAATGTTTCACCTATGGCTGAATTCAACCTTTTAACCAGCAGGATTCCTTAAAATTTAAAATACAATATTTCCTTGTACAGCTATGCAGATTAAGTACGATTTTGATTAATGAGAACTTACATATTTAAATGTAATTATCTTTTTTTTCCCTTCTTGATAGAAACAGTACGGCCAAAAACACCACCTGTTACAATAAAGCCTCAAATAAAATCTCAAGAGGTAAAAATGCGGTTATACTTTCTCTGATATTTAGTATGTGAAACTGTTATTTAATAGGAAATTATGCATCTTTTTGAGTAAGTTGTACTATGAAACCATAATATGCTGTCTGACAATCCTAACCTGCTGCTGTTCTGCTGTGATATTAATTTTTAGTGCATACACTCTAAACGCATTTTCAGTAGAAGAGACAATAGTTTATCTGAAGAATAGTTTTATTAGTATCCTGCATGTTATAATAAAACGTGGTTTTACTCTGAAGAGTGACATTTCCAAAATGTTTGGAGTAGAAGATTTGCATTACGTATAGACACAAAGGAATACTTTCATAAAAATGTATTCGTGTGCCATGGTCTGTCCAACTTGTCAGCAGTTGTCAGGCTTAAATATAGGAAATCTAAATGATGTGCTGCAACAGCAGCGTTATTTTATTGCCACAGCAAGAAAAGTTTTTCTTGATACTGTAGAAACCTGTAACTTAGACACGTAATGACCCTTGTTCATTTCTGGATTGTAAAATCAGTGCCAGAGAACACTCTTGGCAGCAGCAGAGGTACCACTTGCCAATAAAAAGCAGTGGAGTAAATTAACCTAGAAAGATTTCCAAAGAACAGTCCTCTCTTAACCTTATTTGTATGTAGCAAACTTAACTGAATTGTGCTCAAAATTTAATGTTAGTTTTACGTACTGTTCTAAACTACTTAATGAGTTTATTGTTGTTCCTGAATATTGCAAAAACAGAATCGAAGCTGTTGAAAGAACACAAAAAGGAGCCTAGATTGAAAAGCAGATAATTTTCAGTACAACTATCTAACATTTTTGTGTGTACACAAAATACTCTTAAAGAAAAATATCTATAAAGAAAAATAGTTGTCAGAATAATGCATTTGGTTTGGGTATTTTGCTCACTGTATTTAAAAAGGCAGTCACTCACATGAGGGGAAGCATGTGTTGCTGACATCCTTTCCCCCTTTATGGATGAGCTTATGCAAAACTTTCTTACCACAGGACGAGGAAGAGATTTCCACAAGTCCAGGTGTATCGGAATTCGTGAGCGATGCTTTTGATGCCTGTAATCTGAATCAGGAAGACCTAAGAAAAGAAATGGAACAACTGGTGCTAGACAAAAAGAAAGAGGAGACCTCAGTAGTAGAAGGTAATGCTGTTATTACCTTCTGTGTCTTAAATAAAGCAATTCTAAGATAGGTAGATTCAAAAAAAATAAAAACCTAAATTCAATTTAGGAAAGTAGATTCATGACTGTTTTTCAAAGTGTGTGAAACAGTGTCCAGTGAAATATTACAGAAATTAAGGGTCATTCTCACCACAGTAAAACTATGTCTTATACAAATGTCAGCTGTAAATGAGTTTAAATCCAAAGAACCTAACCATTTTTAGGTGGCTCTTTTATGAAAGTGACAGTGAAGTATTTTTTTCCTGTCCACCACCTCCTTCCCCTGCCTTCTCTTTCATAGGTCCTATGTGTATGCATTTTTCTTTCTTTTATTGACATCCTTCTAGGTAAAGTACAGTATTTGGAAGTCAGGCTATATTTTCTTCTAGTGGTACCAGCTAAAAAGGCAGTATTGGCACCAGTTCGTGAGCTTGCACATGTCTCTGCTGCATTTGGAACAGTTAAAATTTAACACATAGCTTTGAAAATTATAAGAAATAAAGTGAGGCTTACACTTGAAATCAGATGAACTAACATCACTATAAAAAGCACAAAACTAATCTGTGGTAATGTGACTCTAGCCATACACAATGCACCATTTACTATGAAGACACTTGTGTGTGTAGATGCTTTCCATAATACAAGTTTCAGAATTCATTTAAGAATGTGTTTTGAATGTTGCTGAATCCTTGTTTTCTGAAATTGTTACTTTTATCTAATACATAGCCAAGCTTGAGGAATTTTAATAAGTAGTATCAGTTCCTCACATCTAGCTTTTTGCTGGAAGTGTCTCAGCAAGTCATTAATGTGTAATTTGCTCAGAGAAATCTCAGCTGGCCGTAGTGACTTGGACTATGGAATCACGTACCTTCACATCTAGGCTGAAGTACTAACCAACATGTAACACATCAAACACCCATCTCCTCCCCCATACTCTTGCGTGTGATAGGCAGAGCTAATTAAAACAGAGCTTAACTGCGCAGGAATG
>NW_009709433.1:18637-22482 GCF_000703405.1 Apaloderma vittatum
CTCATTTTTTGCCCTGAAGTATGAAATATGATTACCTTTAACCTTGATTAAGTGAGCTTGCATAGCTACAGATGTCAGTGAGGAGAATACCTGCTTCTTTTTTAAATTATCCAGTGTTAATTATCCCCAGGTTTTGATCTTGATTAATTTTCTCTCCCATGACAGTATATCCACAGACTTAGGAAGTGAAATTTTTTTTCTGGAGATTTAAAAGTACAAAGGGAGATTCAGTTGATAGCAGACTGAAAAATGAGCTTGCAAAGCTACGACTGTTACAACTAAGCTGCGTATTTGCTTCTTATGTCTTTATTATAGTATGCAAATAGAAGTATAGACTCCTATCTTAATTCTTATGTGTGATCTGATCTTGAAGTTTCTCTAGTTTTGAAGGTGAATTATCCATAAAGTCTGGGGGATATAAGAGAGATTCAGTGCAAATTCATCTAGTTTAACATAAATAAGCAACATTCTATTAAGTTAGTTCTCACGCATATTTATCTTTTGTAGAAGAAACTGCTGATTGGGAAAAGGAATTGCAACAAGAGCTTCAAGAGTATGAGGTGGTGACAGAATCAGAAAAACGTGATGAAAACTGGGATAAAGAAATAGAAGAAATGCTGCAAGAAGAAAATTAAGCATTTTCTAAATATCACTGTAACCCTAAGCTTTTTATGAGGACTGACTGGATTTCTGCTTTCGTATTTTGCTTACGCAAGATTTTCAAAAGACATCAAAGAATATAAAATCATTATAATTCCATATAGGGATACAACCAGTATTTCTGTTCTTTATATGAGCAGTTTCTGAACTTCTATGTTCTTCAAAAGAAAACAAAACAAAAAAGCCTATAAGACAGACACTGCAGGTTATATGTCATAATTAAAAGTGATAACATTATTACATGAAGTAACAGTTTAGTTTAAGGCATATTTAGGTGCTCAAGAAGCTCTGCAAAGACATTTCTAAATCTAAGGATCTTGGGTTTTTCTTGTCTACAGCCTTCTATTTGGGATGTGAAAACAGATGTTGTAAGTAACGTAGTCCTTGAAAATAACTGTCATTGCATTTGCACTCTGATCCATGTATAATCTGTAAATGTGTACTATTTTAAAGGTACTTGTAGGTAGTAGTTTTCATGTGTATTTAACTTCCTTAATGTATGTAGCCAAAGAATTTATAGAAAACCATATTGAAGAACTTCTGAGAATTTGCAAAAAAAACCCACAACTATTTCAGACTCCAAAAGAAGTGCTGATTAATTATCCATCAGGTATAATTAAGTGGCAAACATTTAAGCATTTAAATAAGAACAGAGTTATTGGGTTCTTGAATTAAATTGTTGGTTTTGTTAAGTCAGTGTATTAAGATACTGCCTTTCCCCACAAAGAGAAATGGATTATTGCATTCTTTCATCAGAAGACTGCTATGTTTCCATTTAATTTTGCTGTCTGAGTGAGAGCAAATTAAATGTTTCTTTCTAAGCGCTGCAGCATTTATGTAAAAACTTTGACTAGTTTGGACATCTTTATTAAATACTGTAGATATGTACAAAACTGGCTCATTTATTTGGAGGGTGGGCAGAATGAGGGGCAAACATACTTCAGATTTCAAACTATACTTTGTCACAGCGCTTAAGACATAGACTTTAAATAAAAAATAATTTTCTTTAAAAGATTTTTTTTTTTTTTTACTCGTAGGCATCTGGATGTTTCCTGTATTTTTACCATTAAGATGGGTATCTTTATGTATACAGGTGAAAATTTGACGTTCTATTTGTCACCTGTTTCATGAATGTATGTGACAAAACATTCATGAAATTCCAAATATGAAGGAAAATGGGTAAAGTGAAGTAGGTAGGAGCCATTAAGTACAATTGAATTATAGGCGTGTTGCATACAGTAAGCTCTGTCTTAACGACACAATGCTGCAGAAAACTTTTGTAAAGAGACTGAAAAGATTATAGCTGTAGTTATTCAGTCAATATTCATCCGGGGGGAACTGAAAAGAGCTAAGTAGTTTTAAGTGCTCTTATTGTAAGAAAAGACTATTTAAAATTGTCTCTATTAGCAACTTGGACAAAAAGCCCTCCTGTATTTCTCATTATGGAAAACGAAGTGTTTTAAACTTGCATGCATTTGGCTTCTCAAGTTGGGTTCTTTATTACGATATACTTTCGCAACTATAAATCATCTTAAGCAAGATTTGTATTTTTATAGTGTTTTTCACTTTTAGTTAACAAACCCAAGGTAGGTTGTGTTAAGTAAAAGATACCTTAGGAGCTTTTAATTAAAGGCCACAAAAGTTAAAACCTGTTTTAAAAATCAGACTATTCAAAGCTTAATATTTACTCTTGACAAATACAAGTGCTCAGAGATTCAAGCTGGGAGACATTAGGATCTGTCTTCTGTGGTTTGATATGACACCTCCTGTAAAGGTAGGTAGTTCTATTCTGATAGTAGCAAATTTTCCCTGTTAGACAGATAAAAATCACTGCTCCAGATACCAGTTTTCTTAAAAAACAGCCTGATCATTCCTACTCTTTTCAGATACATGATCCACATCAAGCCTCATCTTTCTCTTCGTGTAAGCATAGCCTAAATAATGGTTATCTATCTCCCATAAAATATGGTTACTACATTAAAAAAAATAGTTTTCCAAGTCTCATGAAAAGAAGTATGTTAAAAAAAGAAAAAATTAATTTGCATTTAAAAACATAATGTAACAAAGCTGAATCTGACTTAAGCTCTGCTATTTCATGTCTCTTATAAAAAATCATATTAATATTTTCAAATCTGCCTGGAAAGCTGAAATAAGTTTTGTGTAAGCCTGCAGTTTTCAGGACTGGGCCTTGTCTTTCATTTAAGTGAGTGCTACAAGTGCCTGGCAGTTTTTGTTGTGCATAGTAAGAGGTAGAGTGTTTGCATTCCACTTGTTACAATGAGATGAACACATGTAGACCTCTTCGCCTTCTTGGTGAATTTCTTAGGTCTTCGTAGCCCAAATGTGTCATAATGATATATCTCAAAAGCAAGTAGGCTGGTGTTTTCTTAACATCATTCCAAGCACTGGGATGGTGCAGGTGCTAGAGTCCAGGAAAACAACAGCATGAAATCATTGACAAAACCAAAAGAAACCAAGAATGGATGTGAATAATACCAACCTGTGGAGACACATAACATAAAGTGCAGTTCTTTAAAATACTGAGGAAAAGCAAACAGAAAGATTGTTTACAGGTTTTCTCAGCAGCTGCTAAACTTGTAGATTTTGGAATTAACCTTTGAGAAACAGGGAAAAGATTGCCTAGAAATTATTAGGTCAGCTTAGAACAGTGATAGAGCTTGCTTCTGAGATACCAACATTTTTAGTTATTCTGTGCACCGATGCATCCTCTTCAGCTAATGGTTTACTTAGTCCAGTTGGTATTAGTTAATGTGTATATCATAGAATCATAGAATTGTTAGAGTTGGAAGGGACCTTAGAAATCATTTAGTTCCAACCCCCCTGCCATGGGCAAGGACATCTGTAAGGGACTAAACAAATGTCTCAAGCAGTCTGAGCCGCCTGCCTGGCACCTGTCTGTGTGCAGAGGTGATTCAGCGCTTTGCTGAGCCCCTGCCCCAGCCCTGCACCGGTGGAGCTGTGGGGGTGGGTAGAGGTGGGGGCTGTGGCTGCAAGAAGCTGGGAGAGGGAGAGGTAACACCCCCCGCAGAAGCCCCCACCATCCCCCAACCTCGTTCCCCGTCTATAAAAGGCGCTCACCCCGGGCAGCTGGGTGCTTTTTCGCCCACCACTTGGAGATGGCTGCGTGTGCCGTGGCTGGCGCTGGATCCAAGGGGGAAGGGCTT
>NW_009709434.1:0-266 GCF_000703405.1 Apaloderma vittatum
ACGTCCTCCTCGGGTTGGGCTTCTCTGCTCAATCCCTGAAGGATTTTAGGTGGGAAACAAGCAGTTGCTCCACCGTACTACCCCAGACAACAACATTTTTGTGGATTTGTCCACTGTGGGAGAGATGCCCCTGACATTAAAAACAACACTAAATATTTATTCCCGGGAAGCCACAGATGCCCACAGGAAAGAACACAAAATTACCATGTGGTGGAGAGTTCTGACATTTTCAAACCGGTTCCAGTCGAACCGAGTTCTCTCTTTTT
>NW_009709435.1:0-277 GCF_000703405.1 Apaloderma vittatum
ACAACGCGAAAACTGCCGCTTCCCCGAAATGAGCACGGCCGGAGGAAAAAGCCCCGCCCGGCCTGCGCAGTGTCCCTTGTGCTGCCAACACCAGTTACTTCGCAGAACACCGAGAAAACGTAACAGGATCAAAGAACCTCCAGCAGACACAGCGGGTTTACCGGGTGTCCTTACAAGCCGTTAAGTTGGATTGAGTTGGACTGAGTCCTTGGACGATACAGAGCATGCCACTCCTTCCTCTGTCGGCACCAACAGGTCAAAGAAAAGCCACAAAACA
>NW_009709435.1:300-2939 GCF_000703405.1 Apaloderma vittatum
AGCAGGAACTGCTTCAATCAGCCTGTACAGTTTAGGTGAGCCAGTTGGCAGGACCTCCTATTTAAGTGCTTTAACCTGCTTCAGACTGAAGGGAGTCAATGAGCCCCGCGGGCTGGGCAGGGACAGGGTGTTAGGCCTTCTGGCTGAAAGCATCAAAAATCAGCTAAGTCCTACTTTGGTGTTTAAATCCTTTCTTGAACCTCACCAAGTAACGTGTATAAAGCTTCAGTTCAAACCCATCCCAAAGCCAGGACTCAGGTTTCACAGGACAAAAGGGGCTCTCACCCCAAGTGACAATGACAGTGAGCCCTGCGGTCTCAGCTCTGGCAGCACCAACACCCCCAGTCCTCTCATTTAGGGGGAGAGGGGACGGGGATTGAGCAGCATTCAGTCATTCCTACGAGTTGGCATCTGAACTAGACTTCGAGGTGAATAAATCGCCATCATTATCAAGAAATCACATTCTATATTCTGACATTTTTCTCAGGAGCAGAATATGAGTAATTTTGGCTTTGGTGTCTGCCCTGGCTTAACTAAAATTGGAATAGTTGTTCTCTCTGTAACTAAATCCCCTGCTCCAGGTGATGATGAGCAGCTTAGAAGCCACAGGAGGGAGAAACAGTGACTGAACACATCTCCCAGGGTGAAATAAGGCATGACCTTCAACTGGAAGCCTTCTCGCTCAGACCCCCGTGCTCTACCATGTCTTTTGCTTACGTCTGGTCAGAGGCTGGCTCGTGCTACAGCGTTTGCTCCTCCTTGGAGACCCACTGATCCCTTTTGCCCCGTTGCTGTGCCCAGAACAGCAGCACAGTTTGCAGTGCATGAACAGATTTCCTCTCACTCCCCTTCCTGCTTCCCACCTCTCTCACCACTCACCAGTTGCTCCCTTTCCAGTCCTTTGCTGGCTGGCACAGGGTGAAAGGAGCATCAGCTTTAGCCAATCTGCAGCTGGCCGGGCCACCGCAGCATCTGGGGGCTGCCACCTGCCCGCCAGCCTGAATCAGGCAGGGTGCAGAGCAGACCCAGCACAGCTTCCCTGAAGCAGCCGCCTGCGTGGGCTGACTGGCAGAAGTTCCTTTCCTACAACAGACAGAGTGACTAGGTGAGGACACCGGCAGTGCCAGCTCAAGGTCTGCTTGAGGAAACATGGCTAGAAATCAAGACAAATCTTTATTATCAGCTGTGTGCCTGAAGATTATAAACATCATTTGTTTAAAAACTCATAAGAAAAAAGGTCATGTGGCAATTTCAGAGTCTTGACATCCCGACACAGTGTGCTGCAACTACGGGAGCTCCACTCACTCACCTGGCCAGGGCAGGACGTGCTGGGCGGCCCCACCAGTGACGTGGGGCTGTTACCCTCTTCTTCACTCCACTGAGTCAGCAGCAGGTTCCCAACAGCCGCACAGAAACGTACACTGAACTGGGTGTATGTAGAATCGTAAAATCACAGAATGGGTTGGGCTGGAAGGAACCTCTAAAGGTCATCTAGGCCAACCCCTGCAGGGAGGAGCAGGGACATCTTTAACGAGATCAGGTCATCACACTAATTGCAGGTATTATGTTACGGAACACCAGTAGATGTCAGTTTAGCCCAAAAAATGAATGAATGCTAGATTTATTAGCTTTTGCTTTTACAACAGTAATTGTGCACCAAAGGAACTAAACAAAGTTTAGACATTGATGCACATTTAGAAGCCTGTTTGACCTACTGTAGTACATCCTCAATCTGTAAAGTAAGCAAACCTTAATGTCACATTTTCTCCTGCCTGAAAATCATGAGACTGGCACATATACAAATCAATTCTTATCTTATTTTTATGGTCATTTTGTATGCACTGATTTTTTGAGGCTAGTAAAAGAATTCTGTGAGTTTTGATCATTTCAATAATACTAGATACTTAAGGAGAGTTGAGCCAGAATGCAGTTTCAGGCCAGTAATCAAAGTACATGCATAGATTTACAGAGGAAGCAAGGCGGATACAGTAAGTCAAATAATCTGAAATAATGTTTGGTTTTTCCCCACTGTTGCACTGGATCATTCAAGTTGCAAAGCAAACAGAACAAGAACTTCAATACAGTTTGAAACCTTCATGTAAGCAAAATACAGCCACTCCTGCAATTGCCAGTCATTATCCTGTTGCAATTGCCAGTCATTATCCTAACCTAGGTAACAGCTAAAATTTAAGCCACTGACAGGTTTGCTTTTCAGCATATAATTATTTTAAAATGGAAACAGGTAACTTGCTGCAGTTAAAAAACAAAAAAAGAAAGAAAAGAAAAAAGACACAAAGAGCAGTGCCACCTAGAAGACTAACACTTCCATGTATTTGGAAGATTTATATTTAAAGTAATGAACAAAATCAAACCAGACCACAAATCCAAAATTATCATGTCTACATAATTCACTGCTGCAAGCATCAATTGGCTGAAGAAAATCTACTTGCAAGTTCCAAGTGCATGAAGGTCCAGATGGGATCAATACCGATGAAGACGTGAGGTGGTACTCAAATCAAAATCCACCTTCTACCCTGAGACTGCCTAAGAAAATAGACCTTGAATTTTGACTAAAGTGCTACAGCCTAGCATCGATTTTGCTAATTCTAAATCACAGAATCACAGAATCAATCACAGAA
>NW_009709436.1:0-280 GCF_000703405.1 Apaloderma vittatum
TTGCCGTATCTCTCCGGGATCCGGTGATTTCTGCCTCTTGCCGAGTCCCAGGCAAAACCATTCCGACGGTGCTGGCTTGAGCTGGCGTCGGCAAAACACGACGTGTCCTCTCTGTGCACCGTAACTCCTGGCCAAGAGCTGACTGGGGCAGGGAGGGAGGTTGAAGGTGGTTGTTGCTTCTCAATCGATGAAAAAAAAAGTTTGATTTTTAGTTAATTTTTTTTTTTAATTTTTCAGATCTTACCTCTACTGGCAAAATGGAGCCTGACATCCAGTGCGA
>NW_009709436.1:325-639 GCF_000703405.1 Apaloderma vittatum
ATCAGGTAACACCTGGTTGTGTATCATCTCTTCCAAGTAAGAGCTGTTGCGTTTCACTCCCGTCTTCTTCAGCTGCAGAACTGCTGGCCTAGAAACTGCACAGGAACAGGAATTACTATACCTAGGAAGTTAATCTAAAGAGGCAGGGGAGACCCACTACCTTGCAGAGTTTTTTCATCTGCAGATAAGTGTGGTTTGAAGTGATGCTGCCCTTGTTCTGTGCCGCCGCAGATCCCATGCTAGGTTATCTGAACATTTGGCCATGGTTTTGGTCATTCTTTTTCAGATTAGGGGATGTTCTGCTGGAAAGCAGC
>NW_009709437.1:0-20859 GCF_000703405.1 Apaloderma vittatum
AGTCCCTAACATTCTGTGATTCTGTGAGATGTAGGCATAGGATTCTTTTAAGTTGCACAAAAATACTGTTTTAATAGAAAGAGCAGAATACAATCTTAACAAGAACCCATCCTTTCCACTTCTTGTGAGCTGTCCTTCTATACTGGTATTTAATTCTGATGTTAGAAGTTTAACTATAACTTCACATGACCTGTCTCTCAAGGCTATAGTGAATGGGTTTTTTCTTTAGTTATACTAATAACAATTTCACAATCATTTGATAAACCTTGCAGCAATGTGCCAATTTACTTTGGGCTGGATCCTGTTAGGCTGGAAGAGGGATTGAGTGTAGGCCTGGAGGCAGCCTTCACTCCATGTTTTTCCCTTATAGCTCTGGACTCTGCAGTCTTTTGTTGGTGAGGAATGGAGTGCAGTGGCTTAGCTTTCTTTGCCATCATTACTTCTTGTGTTCTGGACTGCAAAGTGATAGCTGAAGAGGAAAAAAGGGACAAAGCAAGGCCCAGTTTGACAGTGTATCATTGCAGTGCTCAATAATATCTAGGTATAAATTGTTCCTGTGAATAAAACAATTCCACAGAGTATAGTCGAAGACCAGAGCAACTTTTTTTGGCCTGGAGATTACAGTATATACCGATATTACTGTGAAGACTTAGGACTCTCTCATATTAAAGCCTGGTGTCTGTCACAATGTAATCAGTAAGACTTATAATGTGAGCTATGCCATATTACTGCCATAGTTACATTTCTGTATAAGGAGGCTTGAAATAGGTGAGGACTTCTATTTCCTATTGGAAAATTTGAAGAAGGAAGGACATAAAAACACTCTTTACTGCATGAATGTAGTTACTAAATTGGGGGGAATCGATTGCTGGACATCTTAGTGTAGCTGGTGAATTTGCATGTGTTGGACTGCCAGCTTGAGAGCAAAGATATTTATGAGGATGAATATACCAAATGTTAACATTAAAATGAAGTTTCTCAACTTACTGTGATGATCTGAAGCAAAGAGAAGTGAAGAGAAGGTAGTTAAAAGCACCGTTAAGTAGAATGTAACTTGAATAAATGAGATAACATCTGTTAGTGGTAGCTTAAGTCTACTTTGTGATACGTATGAAAAAAACCTGTCTGTATTACCCAGTGAAGATAAACTACTGACCTGGACAGAAGCTCTGTAGAAACATTCTAGGCCCTGTATTTTAAAGAAAAACCAACAATTGTCATTGATTGCAGCAGAAGTAGTGGAATCCAAGAGTTAAGTATTTGGATCTAACATGATGAGGAGAGGGCCAGGCGTTTCGATAGACTGAGTGGAGGTCAGCAAAGAAGTTCCATCATCAGAGGTCATAGATTTCTTTTCCCCCTTCTGCAGGCACCTGAACACCACTAGTTTTTCCTTGATGTTATAGCGTTTTTGTCCAGAAGTATGTCCCAACTGTATGTAAAGTAGAAAAACTAGTAGATTTACCAAATAAACTTCTTGGATATGGAGGCCATGCTGGTTTTGATATTGCAAACTCTTCAAGAAACTTCATCAGCCCAGAATATTTTGTTGAGCATGCGGTTATTCTTCACCAGGAGACAAGGTATTACAATTTGAGAAGAAACAACCTAAAATGCTCAGTCACAAAAAATAGTGTCGTTTTTGTAACTTTCAGGGGAAAATGCTGAAAAATTTCAGGTGCATGTGTTCTATAAAAGAAGGCTCCTAGATAAAATCAACAGAAGTTAAACAGGTGTTGAAATTTTGGTTAATAGTGCTTATTTGTTCATCTTCAAGCAAACTAATGGGAAAGCATATGTAAGATCAATCGCAAATAACCCTGTTTATGCCTGCCTAGCTGGAGTACTGAAGATACTGTGATTCCTCTGCTCACATTCTTCATGCCTGAGGTTTTTTTACACATGCACATGTGTATATATTTACACACAAACCCTGGCACCCACATTAAAGTCTTTGAGATCAGTATTTCTGTGCAGTTTCATTCCAAAACTGTTTCTTTGTATGTTTCTCTTGAGATACTTAAAATTATGTGCAGTGACCAGTAGAAACTTCATTGCAGTAACGTGCAATTAGAACTGACCCATCATTTGTGCTCAGGATGGTTAGTAATTCTTTCATAGAGTACAGTATATTTTTTCTATTTCTATCTGTAACTTGGATGCTGTGTGGAGGATGAACAACTTGAATGGACTAGTTGAAAGAATTTAATCTGTTCCTCTAGTGCTGAGGTTTTGGAAATTAAACTGTCCTGACTTGTGCAATTAGAACACCTCATTCCAAAATACTAGTGTCTAAATTAAATAGGAAGTGTATTGTATATGCTAAAGCAAGAAGATGGGAGTTGCTTATGGATTTTTATGTATGTATAGTTGCATGAATGA
The DNA here is from genome assembly GCF_000703405.1 of Apaloderma vittatum. Taxonomy (NCBI): domain Eukaryota; kingdom Metazoa; phylum Chordata; class Aves; order Trogoniformes; family Trogonidae; genus Apaloderma; species Apaloderma vittatum. The sequence continues at coordinate 2,383 of NW_009709437.1, forward strand.
CAATTGAGGGTAGGTTGTACAAGTTTTTAATCCCGAGGAAAAAGTCAAGTTACTGAGTTTTGGGAGTTTTAGAATATGTGTCCCTTCTGAGGTTCTAGGAGAACAAATCAGTCTTTGGCAATCCAGCAATGGAACTATTTTGTGATGAGTATCATCGTATCTTTTTTTACTTGTAGACTTATTTTGCATGTAATTCATCTTTTCAATAAAACTGAGGGTTATGACTTAAGTAACACAGGCTTTGTAATAATTTTATAATGTGAATTTTAACAACAATATTAATATCCAGTAATCTGCTTCTTGGAAGGGGAAGGTCAGTAAGCTGATGTAATGAAGTAGAGTAAATCAGTTATCTGATGCTTGGGAGTTCCTTTCAAATGGACAGTACAGGTAAGAGTCAGTGATGAAACTAGCAACTGTGCTGTCATCTTGATAGTATGCTTATAAGTTTCTGGAAATTGTGGATGCTGCAAATTAAACTCAGAGTAGACAATTCTGATGTTTCATCTAAGTAGAGATAACCCCTTTTGAAATACTGTAGAGCTGACAAGTGGAGAGAAGGATTTAGTAAATTAAGTGATTTCAGAACGGAGCATGTCTAGGAGAGGTGTATATTTAGTTCAAGTGTTGTGAATTCCAGAGTGGCATTTTTCTAACCACTGCTGCACAGTGGATTATTCACTAAAGCATACTACTAAATGTTTAGTTGATTAATTTTTAGCTTTATATGAAAATGTTACAGATATTGGGAATAGCCTAAACATGAGTATGTTAAATTTGTATGCTTAGATAGGAATGTTTCACAACTGGTTAAGATAGTACTTGAAATTTATAGCAGTTGAGAAACATTAACAGACTGGTTTCAGAACTGATGTGTAATACAAAGTGTTGCCACAACTTAGTTACAGTTTCTGGTCTTCTTTGGTGGCTGGAGAACTGCACTGAGGAAAGCGTGGTGCTCTGGCCCTGCCAAGCTGGGTTGCTCTGCTGCCGTAGGAGAAGGGTTGCCTTCAGGCCTGCTTGAACCTCTTCATTCCTAATGTTTGGTTAAATGTGAGAGCTACAAAAACTGTCTAAATACAGCTCTTTTTTTTTTTAGTACTTTACATTATCAACTGTCTCTCTTTAGAGGCACTGATACACCTTTTAAAAATAAAGTCTACAGAATTTGGACTAGCAGCGTACAGAATAACTTTTGAAGACAGTAGCAAAGTACCCAATTTTAGGAAAAATTTTGTGGCATAATTACAACTTCCTAACTGCATTCCTACTTTGCAGTAGGACCTCATAAAGCTGTTAAGGATTGGTAAGCAATATAGAACGTAATTAGAGGAGGGAAAATGGTATTTAGTATATGTAAAATTTCATATCACAACTAAGTGTTCTGCATAATAGAAATATTCTGTTACAAGCTTTCAGGTTTCTGAATCACAGAGCTTTTATTTCCCTCCCTGAAGTTCTGACAGTCGCCTACCGTGCTTGCTGGGGTGCCTTTGCAGCTTTAGCCTGCTGTGTTAGAAGGTTTAATTTTCCTTCCGACCACTTCATTTGGCAGTGTCCCTCTGAAAGAAATTCTAACCTGAAATAGCTTCCTTGTGGCTTTCTTTTGCAGGTTTATTTGGTGCCGAGTTGGAATATCCTGGTAAAATGTGTGATGCATAAAAACGCCCTTTCACAATTGGAAGAGTTGTGTTACTATGGAGGGAGGGTATTTCTTTCCCACAAAAAAGTTTAGTAGAATACTTAAAGACAATTTTTGAGGGATTTCGAGGTGCCTCAGTTGTTCTGAGAGACTATGATCTCCTTTGACTACTATGGGCAGAAGTTAGAATGGGACATCCCATTGTAAGATCCATTTGAGCCACAGCAGTTTTTGTTAAGAGAACTCTGACTGGCACAGTGCAGTTGTTGGGGCCATGTTGTCTTATTTAGTAGTCTGGTGTTTAATCCTTGAGCTGCAGATGACTAGTTGGTGTAAAAGCTCAAAGAGCTTTTTCTGCTGATAAAAAGGAGTGGGTAAAGAAGACAATGTATTCAAATTGGAAAAGTCCCTTATGGAATACTTAACAGACTCCCTTGCTGCAGAAGCACTAAGTGAAGGCTCTTGGCTGTGCTGAAGGAAAGCACAGGTTCATATTTTCCAAATAAATGCACATGGAAGAGCTGGAGAGTTCTTGTGGTATTCCACTTGTGGAAGAATCTCATGTAGATGTAGTTTACAGTTAGTATTTGTTGAATGCATGTCTTCTGGAATGAAAATTTTAACTTGTTAACCTGGATTTTTATATTTCTGGTAACATTCCTGTAGCTGAAAAAGTTGAAAGAAAGAACTATGTTGAGGAAGCAATTATATGTTTATCTTCTCTCTGTCTATAGAGGGAGAACATTGATACTCTTAATGTAATTTAAATTTTGCCTAAAGGTTTTGCTGAATCTTGAGATTTTTTGTTCACGGAGAGCCTGTATCTAACATGGTAAAGAATATCAAGTGAAATCCTGTGCATTGTTCAACTACAGTGATCCTTGTTAGATTTGCGTTCTTTGCTGTTATTTCCACTGTTGTGTCTTTGAAGGAGTTTGAGACGGTTCTTCAAGCAAAGACAGCATTGGCTATTGCACATAAGAGGTGGTGGCAATTTAAGATGCTGAGATTACGAGCACAAGAACGCTTATAAAGATACTGCTTATTAACCTGAAAGAATAATCAACTTGAAAAGATTTAAGAACAAGCAAATACTGAGTAACTCAAAGGGAGCGAGAGAGAGAAGAAGGAAAGGATCTAGTATCAGAAAATATTGTGATAAACTGAGAATATATAAAAGTTGTGTTGAATAATAAAAGGTTCTTAAGCAGAAGGCAATGAAGGAAATGGGGTGCATAGCCACACTGTTACACAGAGAGGATGGGATCTGTATTAATGGTACTCCAAGCAGGACCCAAAAATGGATGCATTACTAGGGTAGTGATGTTTATTGTGAAGCCAGAGACAGCGAATGGTAGGAATATGGGTATGGAAGAGCTGGCTATTACAAGTGAATCAACCAGAGGGAGGCAGCAGAAAGATGTGAATGGAAAATAGCTCCAGAAATCTTCAAAACTTAGCCTGTGATGCTACAGGCTTCTTGACACTCCAGGCTTGTGATATGACAGGCCTGTTGTTGTTCTTCTCTAGATGAAGTTGTTAAAGGAAAGCAGTTGAAGTTATTACAAGATGAGAGAACAGCAAGTCTTGTATGTAGCTTGAAGGAAGAGAAAGGTAGTCTGGTAAGTACAGCCTTTCAGAGGTAAAAATCTAATTGCTTTTAGGATGGAACAATTACTTTCTGTAAGAGATGTTATTCTCTGTGGTAAAAAGAGAGTGATGTTGAGGCTTCAGGAAGGGTTTCTAGTTCATCCCTTTTTCCCAGCTGCTTGATGTGTGAATGTACTGAACTTACAGTTCAGGTAGGTGCTGCTGGTGGAATAGAATCAGGTTCTTGGTAGCTTGCTTGCACTGAGTGTGCAGACAGTCAAGTGAAGCTTGTTTCCTACCATGGGTAGTTCTGCAGGGCTGGACCTGGCAGTTCTCAGTTCTGCCAAGAGAACAGAAGCTATCTTGAGCTGGAACATGCCTGAAGTAAAGATTTGGAGGCCCTGCCTGTATGTTACTCTGTCAGTAAGCCTCTGTTGCATATGTTCAGGTTATTATTTTCTCTCTACAGTTTATGGGAAGGAATAGGTTTTGTGTGGGGTTTTGCTTGGAAGCCAGAATTCAAAGAGCGTAATTAAACATTTGTTATGCTGACTAACAAATACTCAGTTGCTCTTTTTTTTTTTTTGCCTTGTTCAGATTTTATGTTGGAGATACCTCATCTGAAAATGCTCCATATTTGTCTCTTTGAAACATTTGACTCGCAGGGTGGTCTTCTGTTACAACTTCGCTAAGAACGTATTTGATTACCTGTATAGCTTGAATCATATGACGTGCTTATATTTTTCTTGGAAATTAAGAACCATATTCTCTTAGAGTCACTAATGCACTAGAGATTTCCATCTGGTTTGCCTGTAGCTTTTGTGTCTGGTGTTACAGCAGAAAGCCTGAGGAACTTAGGATTTTACTCGTCTTTTTGTTCAGAATGTTCGGGCTGTTGGCTGTTTGTCTTAGGCAGTGCTTGTACTCATGAATTCCAGGTTCCCAGGGGAGTTAGGCTTGTGAAACCCTCACAATTTTAGTGTCGATATTAGAAAGATCAGACAATGAGTGCTTTTTATATCACTCACCACAATGTATTGTTAGTCAGAGCCCCCCTTCTTGGTCATATCTACAAATCCAGCATGGATGCTACTTCTCTGTTGCTTCAGGATTTACTTTGTGCACTGTAAAGACCAAATTATTTGAGCTCAGAATCTGTTTTGCCAAAGGCGAATACCTTTTTCCATACTTCAGAGAAAGTCTTACCAATCCAACCAGAACCATAGCATTATAACAAAAAGTTTTATCTTAGATATGCAGAGAGTACCAAGGACTTATTTAAAATTTGTTCTATAAAAAGAATGCATTTTTTTTTTCCTCCCTTTGTCTGAAGTGACAGGGTCTTACAGGAACCAAATGTTCACCGGTCGGGTGGATTAAGGTACTTAACTGCTAGGACATAAAAACTTATCAGACAAATCTGAAGAATATTACTCATGATGTTACAGAAGAAAAATCTCTATTTCCATTTTAGAAGTCTTCAGGGTTGCAATAATCTTCTGTCAACATCTGAAGTTTTGTAAAGATGAATTTTCTATCTCCTGTAGAGGCCTCCAACAAGAAGCCCAGCAGTCAGTGACCTATAAAAAACCCAAACATGGTTTTCAGGCACTTAGTCTTAAAGGCTGGAATTTTGGACTTTCTGTTTTTTCTTACTTAATGTTCACTGTTCATTATTTTCCATGAGTCACTGATGTGGGAGATGTTTGACTGTAAAATGGAAAACTTGTTACCTGATTACTTGTTTTTAGACTATTTGGCAAGGTGCATGTAGTTTGCCTGATGGGTAATAGAGTCCTTCTACTAGTCTATAGTCTTGAAAGGTTGATGCAGCAAGGCATTAGAAGAGGAGGTGGAAGACGAGAGCAGGATATGTTGTGGTGCTGTCTCTGGAACTGTGAAGAGGAAAGAATGTGATGCCCCATACAGTAGTGAGAGACACAGCCATCAGGAAAAAATACTGGCAAGAAATTTTCAGTGCTTTAATAGGTACTTTTCAAAAATAACTTGCACATATTGCTATCTTCAGGATTATTATTTCCCTCAGAGCAGTGTATTTAACATCAGAATTAGTTGCACTGTAAGGATGATTGTTTGATTTAGCGCTTTTCATATGCATTGCCTGTTTTGCGTGTTAGTAATTTTCTTTATTCTGTTGTTAAAGAATCTGATATATAAGTTTTTTAAAAAACCCCCAATTTTAAACACAGTTGCTATGTACAGTCGAAATCGTACAATGCTCTACAATGGTCTTGTTTTGACATAGCTAACAAACTTAATTTGTTAACAAAGCTTCTAGCACTGCAAGTTAAAATTTCTCAGTAACCTTTTGTAGAGCTACAAGGAGGATTAGGGCACTTGAACATCTCTCCTGTGAAGTGAGACTGAGGAAACTGGAGCTGTTCAGACTTGAAAGGAGACGGCTGAGAGGGGATCTTATTAACGTATATAAATACCTGAGAGGTGGGTGTCAAGAGGAAGGAGACAATCTCTTCTCAGTGGTGCCCAGTAACAGAACAAGAAATAATGGGATTAAGTTAGAACATAGGAAGTTCCACCTCAACATGAGGAGAAACTTCCGTACTGTGAGTAAAGAACAGGCTGCCCAGAGAGACTGTGGAGTCTTCTTCTCTGGAGACTTTCAAAACCCCCTTGGACGCGGTCCTGTGTGGCTGCCCTAGGGGATTCTGCTGTGTTAGCAGAGTTGGACGAGATGATCTCTGGAGGTCCCTTCCAACCCCAAACATTCTATGATTCTATGATTTTGGAAGATGCTGTCTGCTGCAGCTTCCACTTGCATTCTTGTTCTTTTAGTGATTTTAAAATAGTATCTCAGTCTTACACATAGGAAATTCTGCCCTAGTAGACAACAGCACAAGTCAATTGAAATTACTGAGTACATTATAATTATAGTATCTTTATGTTCTGTATTAGGCCAGAGTTAAGTGCAGCATGTGTGTTACATACCGAGTTTCATAACTTACCAGAAATAGAGAAGTTTGCGTGTGTTACACTACATGCCCTAGCAGAGTGGACACTTGGAAAACTTACTTTCTGATTTTGATGCTATTGTGATATTTGGGAGATTGTAAAAACAGGTGCAGTTCCTTAGATTAAAGGTCTGTGTAGATAATATCTCATCCCTCCAGTGTCTAATATAGGCAGTTATTTCATCTTCTCATACTGTTCTCTTCTGTAAAATTAGCACAATTACAAAGATACATGGTATATGATTTAGGCATCAGCTGAACAGACACTAGATTTGAAGTAGTTTAAATACGTTATATTCTCAAAATAACCTATGTGATAGCGGCACTATTCATCTTCTAATGCATTTAATACATTAGAATATCTTTTCTAATTTGCTTGAGGGAGGATCAGATTATTGAAGGATATAGCTCTCATTATAGCAAGCTTGAAATTATGACTGCATAACATGCAAAAAAATCCCAGCACCCCACCTGATGTGAAAAGGAAAAAAAAAAGATTCATTGCATACAAATTTTGTGTGTAAACTCCCATCATTGCATAATTGCTCTCAGTACTGATCATTGCTTATATGAGTTACATGTTTTTTGAAGAAACTCCTTAGTTCTCCAGGTCATCTTGTACCTATTAGTGTTCTTAAAAAGTAATGAATTGTCTTAAGTGGTTTTTTGTACTAATATGAATGAAAGTAGTAATAGAAGTAAGTTGATCCTTGAAGCTAGGTGGTGTTTTAGTGGACAGTGTTGTCTAGCTTAAAATTTCTGTTCATCTTTGTCAGGATATCTGACATTCCAAGGATGTGTAACTAAGCAATATAATTCCAAGTAAATGCTTTTGCATGGATTTATATGAAAATAAAATTATATAGTTTTTTTGACTGTTTATTCAAGGATTTGGTAAGCACAGATTCAAGTGTAGTGTTTTGAAAAAACGATGTAGATATCATATGAAATCTTGGAGTTGTGAAGGAAAGGTATTTGGGTAAAAATGTCTTGAAATATAGTCTTAAATTTGTCTAAAGCCCCAGTTGTTAGCTGTTGTTATATTAATTTCATTTTCAATATTTAACTCTTAACTGTGATATCTCTCTGTAAAAATTACTTTGTTCCTAATGTTTAAAATCTGTTTCCAGGCTGCAAGCTGCTATATAAACAAGACTTTGCAAGACGGTTAGGACTGAGATGTGTTACTTGTAATTACTGCTCACAGCTGTGCAAAAAGGGAGCAACTAAGGAACTTGATGGTGTAGTGAGAGATTTCTGCAGTGAAGAGTGCTGTAAAAAATTTCAGGACTGGTACTACAAGGCAAGTAACTCAGAATTTTTGACGAGAGCTCCACGGTTAAAAAAACCAAAAATGCACATGTGAGGCTATCTCGAGGACTGTGCAGCAAATATGACTTACTTCAGCAAAGCATTTGCTACACAATAAGCAAATGTATTAATTTCGTCAGTTGAGTTTTCTTAGAGCAGCATTTCTACCATCTGATTTTATTAATTCATTTGGCAAGGAAGTCTTGAGTTACAGAAAAATAAGAAACTAATATGTATATTTGTTACTTTGCAATTCCAATTTCTTTGCCTTGATTGATAACATATTTTGCTTTTCAAAACTTCTTAAATGTGTATGCAGGCCGTTGAAAACACTGTTAATAGCAGCTGGATGCTACCTTGAGTTGACTGATGATAACTTAGGTTAGCAGACTTTCTCTTGTTCCTGTTTTGCCTCCGTTTTTGCCTTTTACCTTCTCCCACAGTTTGAACTGCAGAGGCTTTCATTGTTCAGTATTTCCCAGTGGAAAGGATGCCAAAGGGATAAGCAAGACCGAATGGATTTCTAATAAAAGTGTAAATCAAACAGATGGCATCTGTTTCTAGAGCTCTGGAAGCTTAAATATCTTGTGAAGCACAACCAGCAGAGTTCATGTTAAGAGTTTTTTTGGTTTCATTTTTTGAAAGAAATAAAGGTGAAATTGGACTGGGTTTAACCTGCGATTAGTACCATGGATAAAATAGTTGATCTCTGATGTGAACATCCTGGAAAGCTACACTGATAATAGCAAAGCAAAAACTACACTTGTGGATGCAGTTGCAAAAAAGACAGTACAAAAATTCATCATCTTACCAAAACTGTACACAGCCTGGAAGGCAGTAAAAAGCTTGAAAAGGTAGAGGGCTAGATACAAGTCCTGTAATTCAAGATGATCTGCCTGCCCTAAAAGAACTGAATCCGAAGACATAGCTGATATTTTGGATTGGCTGGTTCCAGAAATGTTACAGCCAGAGACTGTGTAAAGTCTTTATTTTGAATAATATTTGTAAGGTCCTGTTAGACATTCCTGGAAGAAAACTACTGAAGACCAGAATGTGTTTCTCCTGCCTTATGTGAAAGTAGGGTGACGAAGCTTGACTGCAAAGTTCTTAAACTTGCTAAAATGTTAACTTTGTACAATAATATTTAATCTATATGCCTTAAAACTTGGGGTACAGGGTGAAATTTATGCCTGCATAAGAAGTGCCTTCTGATACAGAACTTAATAAAGCTTTGGTGTGCTTTAGAAGTCTCCTGGTAATTTAGCAAAGAGTATAGTCTGAAGGTGTGCATACCAAACTAGTTTCATGTACCTAAACTTCTGTGGAAGCTTGTACTCTGATTCAGGTTTAAGAACCACTTGAAAACTCTGACTTCAGGTTATCCTTCTGATCTGGGGGATAAGGCAATGACTTAACTGGCCCATTAAGTCTGCTTAAGAAATGCAGTTCGCACTGTGTTACAGGAAAGTTAGACATGATGCCAGTTAAAGGCAAGCAGTCTAAACAGACTTACTGTGACTAGTGACTTTTGACCCTTCTAGTGATACCGAAATGTTAGATACTTTTATTTTTTTGAATCTTACACTTGCTAGCAGACCTAGTGTTACATCGTTTTCAATTGTTGTCCTTTTTTTCAAACACGTCTTAAAGCCTTTGCCTAATTCAGTTCTGGTTATCAAAGTTTGAGATTTATTACATGGGGAACACGTGTAAATAGGTTTTGTGATAGTGTGTGTTTTTCTAGAGTTGTCTTTTTATCTTTACATTCTTGCTGGCAACTTCTCTCTCTTTAATAATTAAGTCACTTCAAGTATCTTAGATTTTGTAGTGCATTGTTAGCTGATGTTCTTATCTAGCCATAAATAATTATGAAAATATACGAAGACAGAATAGACATGGACCCCTCCCGAAGTCTGTACTTCATTTGCTGTTTTGCCTGTTAGCTTCTTAAAAGAATAGTTATGTATGTATGAGCTTTGTCTCATTTATGCAATGTCCAGTATTATTTTGGAGTTTCAATGAATGTGTACATGAAGAGGAATAAGTAGTAATAACCCAGTAATGTTTTAACATCAACGTTGTGATCATTAAACAAGTGTTTGTCTCCATCTGCTTTGTCTACTTTTTTTTATGGACACATTTTTCTCATGTAGTATTATCTGGAAGACATCTTAACTTTTAAAAATAATAAAGTATTGTGGGAGAACTTCCCTGAATGCCAAAATTCTCTTCTCAGAAAGCCAGAAGAAGGTGGCAGTGGTAGAAGCACAGCAGGCTGTTACCTAGTAAGTATTAGGAGCACGCCAGACTTACCCAGAAGTGTTCTTCAAGCCTAATATGAGGGATTGAAATGTAAAAGAATAGTTTAGCCCTAATCATCTGTTGGGTGACAGCTATAGTTACCAGTATATGCCAGGTTCTGGGGAGACTTCTACTCTGTGGTATCCATGCACCTCTAAGACAAGAGGGGACCTTTCTGGTGTCTTGAGGTTAGCTCCCGAAGTTATTAGTGCTTCTCCTGTAAACTTCAGTTGCATGCCATGGTTTGGATATTAATCCAAAAAATGTCTGGGAAATTTCAGTGTAAGTATTTTAGTAGTCTGATGTTTGATGACAGTTTCAGTCATGTAATGTTACTTACAGTAGAGCTTTGAAAGTCCCTTGAAAAAGAGTGTGCAGTTCTAAAAATAGTGCAGAAATCTGTTTCTTTAACTAGACACCGTGAAACTTTGCTAAAAATACTACAACTGAAGTGCACTTAGAGGTCGTCCAAGGCTGCAGTGGAGTATTGGTTGGACGGGACCTGCACAGTGATGACTGTGTTCAGTGGAGGTCGTGTGTCTTCAGCAGAGGATGTGGGGAGCTACAGTCTGAGGCACAGAAAAATTACTGTGGCTTTTGAGCTCAGATAGTAATGATCGTCAACAGTGGTAAAGCGTTAATCTAAATGGTAAAGGCAGTGAGACAACCTGATGGAATTTCTGTTGACCAAGTTTAGCCATCGTACAGAGTTAGGCATCTCAATTGGTCAAGTAGATACCATTTCTGAACAGTTGATCTCCTTTCTCTTTACAATTATTGCCTCTCTGGGAACAGCTCTTGCTTCTTATTTATTGCAGATTGAACTCAGAATAGGCAGCTAAAATCAGATCAAATTAATACCAGTCTAAACTGTGAAGAACATTAAGGAGCAGGTCATTGGAGGATTAAAAATGTAAAGAAAACCTTTGTTTTTTAAACTAAGTTTGGGGCAAATGTTAGTGATGGATACTAATCACCGTGCCCATTGGAATGTGTTAAAGTTGGACCTGAGAAAAGAATTGGACCAAAAAGCAGTCATGAATGAACAAAGGAGTAAGGAGGGTATAGGTGGACTTTCTGGAAACAGGGATAGAGCAGACTTGAAAGTAGGTGTGTTGTCATGTAGTGCCGGTGTCCCAAATGAAAACAAATGGAAAGGGAAAGGAAGGGAAAAGCAGAAAATCCCGAATTCACACTTTCAGTTAATTTCATGGTCAGGGAAGTGGGGAGAGCAAGCACGTAGTAGGAGACATCCATGCAAAGGGAAAGCATTGAGCAGGAGCATGATTGTGGAAGTGGTAAAATTGCAGTGTAGCAAATGTAGGATGAGAAGTGAAGCACCGTTGTAAAGGAATCTTAAGTTTGCTAAGGCATGCTAATTTCCAAACCAAAATTTTTTCACGTTAATACCTTAGTAGCAGCTGAGGAAAGACAATAATACACTTATTCAAAGGCCTAAATGGAAGACCAGAATCAGGAGAGGGAGAAAATAGTTGCAGTAAGGTTGTAGTTGCTGCATTTGACAAGTTTTGTCACTCCCTTCTTTGAAGGAGAGAGAAAATTGAGCAGAAAGTGGTGCTTTGATAGTCAGGCAGCATGCAGCAGGTAAGAGTAAGTGGGCTTTTCTGTACAGGGTCAGCTGTCATTCTTAATCAGTGTTATGTGGGCTTGAGATCTAAAATTAGAGTGAATTACACTTTTTTTTTTTCTACTGGTATTATAGCCTTTAGGTGTCTTTGGAAGATGCATTTTCATTAAAGGTGTGAATTGGGTTTCACTGAACTGATACATCTAGGCTATTCTGGCAGCACTCCATGCTTCATCTTCTTCCCCACTCCCTTCCAAGAATACAACTTCTTGCTCATTTTTCCCACGGAGAACGTCTCTGCTATAAAGTGAACTGTGGATCAGCATCAGCAGAAAGTCCAAGTGACAAATGGAACAAAAGTTGAGGGAGGATGGATGTAACAAGGTGAAGTAAGGTACCTGACCTTGTGCACCCTGGAGGTGCATAAGCACTTCTGCTGACACCTACACAGGAGGACGGGGAAAAGAGGTACCTGCCCTTCCAGGGGCACCTAGCCCTGGTGATCCTGAAGCCACAGCTTTAATTGCTCCCAGTTTCAAGCTGTTAGAATCGAGTCTCTCAATATATCATCTTAAATATTTGAATATTACAACTGAGAGCTGAATTTCCTACCTTGCCAGAATATGGTGCCAGGCAGTTCAAGTACAGAAAAGGAACTTAGCGTTAGTTACTTTTAAAATTTGAACTATTTGGCCTGCTCATACTTTTTTTGGGTTGCAAGAACTACACTTGGCTTTTTTTTTTTTTTTTTTAAAGCCATCAGAGCCTTGAACATAACTGCAGTGTTGTGTATGGTTTTTACATATTAATGTTCCATGTCACATACTATCATAACTTCCCTTTTCCTTTCCTGGCTATGTTATCAGGTTGACTTATTTGGGATTCCTAAGCATCCATAAAGCTTTGGGTTTCTTTCAATGACTGCTTTAGGATGGAGGTTACAAGCAATATCAAGGAGAGCAGTAGTGCAAAGAATTCTTTGTTTAGCTGGAGGTCTGAAACTGAGACAACCACTGTTTGGATAATAATTTACAATATGCCTGATTAAGTTCAGTGAAATTTCTTTTGGAGAAAAACAATGTCTGTCTTAGTGACACCTCATGAGATTATAATGTAAACTGGTGAAAGAGACATAAATTAAATGTTTAGCTAGGGGTACAGAAGAACAAACTTTATGTTTGAGGTTACATGCTAGCTAGATTTTGTGGCAACCTCTTCGCTTTGAGAGCTTTTGTTGTTTATAAATCATAGAGAAACTTTGAACCAAATTGGAATCTAAAATTGTTGTCAGATTACTAAAATAATGAAAATGTAAAAGTTCTTTACACTACAGGATCTTGATGTAATACCTAGAAAAATTATTCTGTTTGTGACTTAAAAAGAAATAAATCAAACTTTGGGAGGTTCACAGAGGCATTAAGGAGTCTCAGTCACATTCTGCTCTTGTTTTGCAGAATGCTTCGGTGGAATTAGTTGAAGTTGGTGCATAAAATTCACTTTTTGCTGACTGTCTAGAAGCGAGCAATTTTCAAATAATTGGTAAAGGCTTAGTGAAACAAAACAGATTGATTCTGGGTGTTAACCCCCAGCAAACAAATGAAAACAAAGTGCTAGATCCGCCCATATGCACAGATTAGAAGGTAGTGTAACTATCACAGAGCCTACATGAGCGAGACTTAACTGTGTAGCTGTAATGATTCTCAAATACTCTTAAAAATGTAACCTTTTAAAACGTAGGGTTTTTTTTTCCTGAGGCTTGTTTAACAATTTCAAACTCTTCCTTTGTATTAAGGCTGCGCGATGTGACTGTTGTAAGTCCCAAGGAGCGCTCAAAGAGAAGGTGCAGTGGCGTGGCGAAATGAAGCACTTCTGTGATCAGCACTGTTTGCTCCGTTTCTACTGTCAGCAAAACGAACCAAACCTGGCAACCCAAAAAGGACCCGAGAACTTACAGTATGGTATGTGCTGCTCCGTGGCTCTTAAATGAGTGAACAAGAGGCTTCCTTTAAATGAAAAATTCAAAGCTGCATGTATTATTTGTTTGTTCTAATAAACAGCATTAGGGATTACCCTTTTTTATTTGCTCATCAGAGGCATCACTGAGCTGCTTGCTACGTTTTTTATCTTAGCTCTTTTTTTTTACCAGTTTTTTGAGAGCTGAAACATTGTCAGGTAATCAAGCAGTTTTGTAATAACTTCTTAAAAATACAATCTTTTTAGGTTAAGCATAATTTTAGTGTTGTATCTTTATGAGGACAGAAAGTGTTTTCCTCTTTCATTGTGCTCCTCTTTCATTGTTTGCTCTGTGGAGACACTTGTTTTCAAAACATGTTTTGGTCACATGCAAATAAATGCACTAGGAATGAAAAAGAAGTTAATTATATGGAATTAAAAGAAAATAAATGAAATGGAAACTAAATGAGAATGGAATAAAACTATCTAGATAAGAGAAATACATTGCCTTTTTTCTTTTTTTTTTTTGGCCCCTGTTGGCAGTAGGTACTGTACAAATTTGCTTATGGGGGCTGAATGCATGTATATGTGGTTTAAATGGCAAGTCAGGCAAAGTTAAAATAAACCAGCTTTTTAATTCGTGTAATTATAGCACCACAGCTTCTTTGGCCATTTTCATATTTGAACATTGTGGTATTTACTTTTCTGGAAGAGGCTATATTCATATCTGGATGGAGCATTGCTTTAGCATTTGCCTTTGTGTAAGGTTCAGTGCTGGAGTAGTGAAGTGTCTGTGAATGAGAGGTCGTGTGTGCAGTTTTCTTCTCTGATACAGTACTAATCAGTGCTGTTAATGTCCTGATGACGGATGTTGCCTGAGTTGCTTACTGAAATTTGCCTGGATTCTGAAAAAAGAAAAAAATAATTTTAAACCTGTTTCCTTATAATTTTAGATCAGGGCTGTCAGACCACCCGAACAAAAATAACAGTAAGTACATATATTTAACGTATGTGTAACGTAATTGGATGTATTTAAAATGGGAGGTCCTGGTGGCTCAAAGGGATGCTATGAAAATACAAAAAATTAGTATCTTTGACAGATACTAAGCTAAGTTTATAGAGTTTTTTTAGTCTTTTTCACATCAGTAATTGAAATTAAAATTTAAAATGTTTGTATTCCGTCTTTTCAATGTGTCTCGGAAACAAAGTCATCAGCCGTGGATTTTACATCTATAGTGCGTGAAAGTGTTGCTTAGTTAATCCACAAACTACGTGTAGCTTTCGTGTTTTGGCTGATTTAGGTGTATTTGTTGAGCATAGAAAGGAAGGATAATTTCACTGATCAGTTGGAATATTAAGGTTGTATCTCAGCATTGAAAGGCTGCAAATAAAGCTTCAGATCTTAAATTTTAATTCCTAAAAGTAGAATAATTAGTGCTCAAGATCTGCTTAGTTTTGCGGCAGGTGACAGAGTAGGGAAGTATAACCTTTTGCAGGGTCACTCTCTGGGAGGATGGGGATCGGGAGTGGAGCTGCAGCCTTCGTGTTGAGTTTCAGTTTTTGTCGGATTGTCAAAAGGTGCGTTTTTTTTCAGTTAGCTCAGTGTATTTTGTTTGAAACTTAGTTTTGTTTTGTTTGTCTCATGGAGATCTCAAGTGCCTGTTTTTCCATGGGGAAAAAAAAAAGACTCACCTTCTCAATGCAAATAGGCTTCTGTAAGGTGAATCTTAGATTGAAGTGAAATTATTTTGATGACATTATAAAATATATTAATGAAAAAACAGAAAAGCCCCTTCCAACTCCTGACATTCTGTGATTCTGTGAAAATAAGGTTGCTTAGGTAACTAGAGTCATCAGGCAAGCTGGACTGTCAGGTTAAAAACATCTAGTATTTTGTGTTTAGTAACTTTCAGTGATGTTAATTCAGTCCATAAACTTGTAAAGGTCATCTAAAAATTATTTGAATTTTTTTTTAACTATATTTTAGAAGTGTTATGACTGTTAAATAAAGTCTACTGCTGTTCTGTTCTTATGACTTGACTTTATTTCCAAGATTAAAAGGGTATGTAGGGCTAGTCTTTCTACATATGACCAATAAAAGTGACAATATTTTTTTCTTAAATCACGTTCTAAAACAGGTGCTAGGGGACAAAAGCCATGTCTGGAACCAGAGGTTTCTTACCTGTTGACTCTAAGGATGCAGTTTGAGCATTATGTGATGTCCTCAAGTATCTGTTGTTACCCTTGTAGAGCCAGCAGGGGGAGCTCGAAGTTCATACTTCGGGTATTAAAAAAGTGCTTAGAGGTAGTATTTTATTTAGAAATACGTTTTTATAAAAAGAATCCGACTTTGGGATTATAGCATAGTTCAGGAAGGTTAGACCTTGAGCCAAAAGTTTGTTATTCTACTCCAAGTGAATTCTTTTTACAGCTAAAATTATTTTTTAAGTTATAAAATAGCTTAAATTGCACTTTCATTCAAACAAGAATGGAAAAAAGAATGTCTTAAGAGTATCTAAAAAAAAAAAAAAGAAGAAAAAAAAGAAGAATTATCCAGAAGTTGTTAATCAAAGTGCTAGCCCTGACTGAGGAAAATCTGTTACATTCCTGGCAGTGGAGCTCATTGCTAGGAATGTGGGATAGCTTGCAATTAAAGAATAATTGTTGAGGCTGTTGTGTTGTGCTGTTTTGAGCCTCCTCTTAAATATCTCGTATGAAAAGTATCCACATATATATTAAATCAAGAACTTTCTGTTGGAAACAGTGTGGTACGACAGCCCATTCTTTATTTGCTTCTCTGCAGGGCTCAGCACCACCACCTTCTCCGACACCTAACAGAGAAATGAAGAACAAGGCAGTTCTTTGCAAGCCTTTGACAATGACGAAAGCCACATACTGTAAACCTCATATGCAGACAAAATCTTGCCAGACAGGTAACTCTTGAACCAGTTTCTCCATTGCAGATTATTTTTAATTATTGCTGTCCTGGAACATATTGCAGATATTATAAGGAATAATATATAACAAAGAAGTTCTTTACCCTGAGGGTGGTGAGGCGCTGGAACAGGTTGCCCAGGGAAGCTGTGGATGCTCCATCCCTGGAAGTGTTCAAGGCCAGGCTGGATGGAGCCTTGAGCAACTGATCTAGTGGGGGGTGTCTCTGCTGTGGCAGGGGGGTTGGAACTAGGTGATCTTTGAGGTCCCTTCCAACTCAAATCATTCTGTGATATTCTGATTTTTTTCCCCTAACCTGCAGGTGTAGAATATATTTAAGTATCTGGCAGTGTTTGCCTTTTTCTTTTTTCTTTTATAGAAGATGATTGGAAAAAAGAGTATGTCCCAGTGCCTATTCCTGTACCTGTCTATGTTCCGGTGCCTATGAACATGTATAGTCAAAAGGTTCCTGTTCCTACAACAGTTCCTGTTCCTGTAAGTGAGATTTCAGCTTTATTTTTACATTGACGTGCATTCACATGCATGTGGGACCACTGTGTGTTCATGACTGTTCTCATTCTGGTCCATCAAAAGGGCTGCAGGATGCTTCAACACTATTTATTCAAAAAGCCTTAGAAATCTGACAGTGGTGCTGAATTTCCTCATTGATCTTTAGGACTTATCAGCCGGCTTTCACTGTGAAAATCTTGTGCTGCTGAACTTTTTCGGAACAGTTCTAAGTGATACTGTTGAGTTTGCAGAATAAGCTTTAAACAGCAAGATTCGTTCTGGTAATGGGGAGACCAAAAGATTGTGTTAGGAAGGGACGGCAGAGTGAGATAAACAAAAATGAACCTTGTTCTAGTGAAAGAAAATAACTGAAGTTAAATTTATTATTACTTATGTACCAAATCTCAACAAAATAGTGGGGGGAAAAAAAAACCACCCACAACCCAAAGTTCCATGTTTTACAAGCAAGCCACTAAACCATGATGCTGATTTATCCAAACTGTTTGTCTGAAGTTATGGTCGGACAGGTCTGAAGCTCCACCGTCCCTGTTCTTGCTTTTACCTGCTATATTTTGTTATATTTTTTTCTGTATGCTTTCCTGCTTTCCTTTCGGTTCTCAGTCATTTATATTGAATATTTTAACCTGTCAACATTTTTTTGTTAGCCTGCACTGAAGTGATATGTTTCTCATCTGTATTCATTCTGTGTTTTAGAAGAGGGATGTAGAATTTCTTTGTGTTGAATGCTGTTGATGCTTTGTTGCAGCTAATCTTGTTTTTCACTTCTAATTATATCTTCCTCCCTGTCTGCATAGGTGCCAGTTCCAGTTTTCTTGCCCGCTACTCTGGATAGCAGTGAGAAAATCCTTGCAGCAATAGAAGAGCTGAGGGAAAAAGCGCCCTCAAATCCTCTGGAAACTGAGCTGCTGACGTTGTCAGGGATGGTACCTGAACATGATGGAAAAACTGAAGCATCTGATGTGGCCAGTGAGTTTCTTACTGGGGTTTTGACTCTTTGGAGTGCTGGCACGTGTGTGAATCAAGAGAAGGGTTGGGTTCTTTTATTTTTGATTTTAGGGAGAGGTTCTTTGACCGCAACAGTGCAATTGTTGAGTTCTCATATTAAGTTGAAATCTTAATTATTTAAATAGTGAAAATATCATTCTGGAACATCTGAAATAGAGAAAGCTTTCTGAAGTCTGTTGTGTGACTTCAGTGTACTGTACCAGACCTTTGTCCTTAAAACCTCAGGTGGGTCTTTGGCTGTTGACAAATAGTCATCCAAGATTGCAGACACAGATTTTCTTCTCAACAAAACCCAAAACAAGCCAAAACCAATCTGTTCTTCCTCCTAGAAAAATGCAAGTCAGAAGTTTAAGGAGAGCAATCTCCATAGCTGTGTCTTACAGGTGTGAACACAGGTGAACAAGGTGGGACATGACAGAAGTCTGGTCTCTGTAGCAACAATTTATGTTGGGTGTGAGGAAGTGGGAACTTTGAACTAAGAGAAACACATGTTTCACAAGTGGAACTGTGGTCAGCAAAACCGGGTGACCTGATGATCCCTTTGCTCTTGGTTAATCCTGACCTGCGAGTGTCATCTCCTTGAAGACAGTAAGGCATCAGTTGATGGGTCCTGCACTTTGGTCACAACAACC
>NW_009709438.1:0-230 GCF_000703405.1 Apaloderma vittatum
CCCCCTCCCCTTTATTCTTTAACTTTTGAAGCCACTTTCGGGGATTATTTTTTTTTCCAACCTCGTCTCGGGGAGCTCCCCATCTCCTTCCCAAACCTATGAGCCAGCTAAAACTTTCACCTAGAGCTAAACTCCCTTACGACTATTTAAAAAAACCCGCGCCAGACAATTAAGACATCTTCTTTTTAGCAGCCCCCTCCCTTTTTTTTTTTTTTAAAAAAAAAGCGCCA
>NW_009709438.1:357-957 GCF_000703405.1 Apaloderma vittatum
AAAAAAAAAAAAGACGCTGGGAAATAAAATCATTCCTTAGTTTCTTAGTGTCTTAATCAGTGAGGCGGAAAACAAGCAAAAAAAGATAGCAAACCAATTGCGGCACCTCTCAGCTATAGAGCTGGGATCAAAACATTGTAGCATCTGTTGAAAGAGAAAGTGTCTAAATCCTATAGAAGGCTTTAGTCTTATAAGAGAGGGAGGGGGAAAAAAAGATAAGAAACAGTGTCTCGGTGATCCCTAAAACCACTAAATCACTGGAGAATTTCTCCCGGATAGAGATGTCTCTTTTTGTTCTGTCAGCCCTCATGTATCCATTATTTTATTCACTGCTGCATGGCGTTTATCAGATTGAGACCATATTTGTACCCCTCTGAGACCTAACCTCGCCTTATGCTTTTTGAGTAATGGACTCTTAAAATCCAGTAACATACCCCTGCAAGGGAAAAACATTAGAGGGAGCATGAATATTCCAGAGGAAATCCATTTTATTAATTTTAATTTTGCCATGCGGATGTTTTAAGTGCCTGCTTGCCTCCCCCTCGCCTCTCCTGCCCACGCACACACGCACCCCCGGCCCGAGCCAGCCCTGCCTGGCTC
>NW_009709439.1:0-4240 GCF_000703405.1 Apaloderma vittatum
GCAGTCGAGGCGGGCAAGCTACCGACGGCGGAAAGCGCCGGGAACGCCGTTCCGAGGATACCCAAGGCGGAGCGAGGGGAATTCTTAGATAGCGCTTGATCTGATAAAGAAAATCAAAGACACATTCGCGCTGCCTCCCCCGTCTAGAAACACCCTTTCTCCTGGACATGCCAGGGGAGCCAAGAGACATTGTGCTGACCGGCGTTTTCTTATTTTTCTCTTTTTTTTTTTCTGTTTTTTTTTTTTTTAGTAGTAAAAAATAAATTTCATCTAAATTTCAGCTGCCGCATATGAACTTTAAGTTAATGCTGCGAAATAAACAAAATAATAATGTTTGGGGATTCGATTTTTTTTTCCTCGTGCTGGAAAAAATATCTCTTTGGGTTGATGTTTTAAACCTGAATTCTTAGAAAATAACCTGAATGTCACAGCAACCCCCTAGCAAATGCAAGCAGAAATAAACTTCGTGAAAAACAAAAATAAATCCACAGCTTCATTGCTAAATAATAGAAATTAGACATTTTATTTAGGCATATTTTTGCATGCACTGATTTAGTCAAAATCAACTGAGCTGCAGCCACCTCTATTTTTGGCTAGTAACATTTCCATTTGGTTTAATTGCACATATCTAATATTTAAACGTATTAAACCATGTTTCCCTGCTTACGGTAGTGTCATATACATTTCTCACCTTTTAGGTTCTGGCTCACAGGAGCCCCTGCGACTTTGACAGCTGTCGCTTTGGCTGCACAGGAGACGAATCGCCCTCCTTTTGGTGCCAGAAGAAGCAGGAAATTAGCCAGGTTGCAAGTTGAAAATCTGCCACGCCAGTGCTTTGAATCCAATATGCCACACCTTCCAGCGGGGAAACTGGAAATTGCCATCCCGGATCTGTGTTCTAGGCGGCTGCTTATGCCGAACCTCCGCACACTTTGTTCACTATTGCCTTACAAAGAACAAATGAAATGGGGATTGAAAGCCAGAGAGATCCGAAGCAGGACAGAGCTCAGCAAAAGAATGCGGCTCTATTCTCGCAAGGGAAATTATAAAAAAGTTCATGTTCACGGTTACCATCCACATGACCGACAACGACCAATGGAAAAACCGAACAACTCATAAAGTTGTATTGCAAAGTTGTAAATTTTCATAAACAACAACGGATTTATGGCCTTTTCCTCATCACTAAGAAGAGGCAGGTCTTAGAGAGGCGCCATCTTACCACAGAGGCAGCTCTGGAGTTTTTTAAAAGACCTGGAGTTTGTACTAATTTTATTAAAATTCCAATTAGTACAGTGACCAGGAACGGAGTGCAGCAGAAAAAAGGAACTTCTGAGCAAATGACGCTCTGCTTCTACCTATATCTAGCCAACAGAATATAGGGACTTTTCGGTGAGCATTTTTTTTTTTTTTAAATTTAAAAGATTGAAAACATTAGATCTCCTTGACACTTTGTGGTACTTGGCAAAAACGGTACGTTTTCTAAAGCGAGGCGATTTTCCCCCTTTTTAATGCCACCCTGATGCCCTCTGCTCCACGAAAGCCGCACACACAAACCACACACATACCCCACCAGATCGTTTGCACTTGGAAGTTTCGAATCGCACTTTCTGCTCATTACAAAATATTATTTCACTGCATGCGATTTCAGCTTGATCGCCCGCCGCCTGGACTGGGGTTGTGATTGCAAGAGGACACGGGAACACGGTGGAAGGAAGCCCTCCCATAAAGAAGGCTTTCCGCTTTATTAATCAACTGCGCGAGGGGAAAAAAAAAAATCACGAAGACAAGATAGAGAAATTGAGTGATTCTTATCAATTCATCACCTTGGTATTTTTTTCCTTCTGATTATGAAAAAAAAAGATTTATATGATCTAATTTCTTTATTTGTCTGTGTAAATTATTTTTTGATGCTTCCTTCGAACTGTTTCCCTAATAAAGAAACACAATTCATTGTCAACAAGCATATTTATTTTCTGTGTAACATAAAACACATTTATCGTGGGAGATACTTGTACACGGTATTACTTCTAAAGAGAGTTCACAGACATTTTTTTCCACTTCCAATACTTACACGGCATATCCAAATGTTCACAACGAAAACACTGAAACACGTTGTAACATACAATTTTTGAATAAACTTTAGCCAAACCTTCAAGACGGATTTATACAGATTTCTTAACAATACATCATGCTACAAAGTTTCCAAATTAATTACCTACTTCCCAATTTATGACATGATCTTACAAATTATCTCCAAGACGAAGATAAAGAACAAGAAAAAAAAATCATTCAAATATACAGCATCTGCTATTGTAGGAAAATTCACGGTATTACATATTAACACGTTCGGATAATCATGACAAACAGGATTTTTTAAAAAGTGTTACATGATCATTTAAAGTCACTTTTCAAAGAACACTTTCCGCTATATTAAGTAAGATGACCCTAGAATAAGAAAACGGCCTTTAGCAGAGGCAACCTAAGATAGAAGCCAACGGGAGATATTAAACCGCTTGCACAATATTTCCGTGTATTTGCTTCCTCACTCGGAATAGGAAAGAATCGAGAACAAAGATATATTGCAGCATATGGTTTTCATTTATAATTGCTTTGGAATAAATATATTATTTTAAATTTAAATATATTCAGCCTTTTCGGTACCAAATTCTATACCAAAGCTATTGATGCGTGCTTTTCAAACAACTACACTTATATTTCTAAAAGCAGTTTGCAATTCACATTAGTAATGTTATTTTCCTTTGACTACTAAAATACAGTATACTTTTGAAGATAGGTAGGCGGAGCAAGATACATAGGTAGTCTGTAAAATAGGTAGTACAAATCATTGTTATAGACTGTAGTGGTTTGTGGAAGATGATTTTTCCCCCCCTTACTTGCTGTTTAACCTTTTGTTAGTGTAGCTGTTAATTATGAAACTTTTCTAAGAATACTTAAAAAAACCCCAAACAAACAAGAAAACACACACACACACACAAAAAGAAAGAGAACTGCAGAGCTACTTATTCAAAATTAGGTAGTTTTTCTTAATGAGAGCCTAATGCACTTTTCCCCTTACAAACGATTGGGACTACTGAGTCAGGTAGTTACTTCAAAAGGTCATGGTTTACTGTCTGTGCAAGCAGCAGTTCTGCCACTGAAATATCCACTGGACAAACCCACCCAGATTTGGACAAACGAAAAATATAAATGATTGTAGGATGCTTTTAGGAGATATTATGAAAAGTTTTGGTACAGGGCAGGTTTGGGGAGTGCGAAGATGTGGACAGAAGGCTGTAAAACCATACCAAGAAACATTTTCAGGTTTGCAAACTCTCGCTTGCAAGATGATTATTAAAGGGAACAGATTTTTTTTAAATAAAAACAGTAAGTCTCTCTCTCTTTTTTTTTTTTCTTTAAAGGGAGCTTTTCCAGCTGTCATGTGCATACATTATACTAAGAGATCGTTTCCTCAAGTGGGACTCCTTAGTCCTCCTCCTCTTCGTCTTCTTCCACTTTCTCGACAGAAGCTGCTGCTGACGTGGGCTCATTGGGAGCCGGGGTGCTGGAGCTCTCTTCCTTGTGCTCCTTCTTCCACTTCATCCTCCGGTTTTGGAACCAGATTTTTATTTGCCTCTCCGTCAGGCAGAGGGCATGGGCGATCTCTATCCTCCGCCGCCGAGTCAGATAACGATTGAAGTGGAATTCCTTCTCCAGCTCTAGGGTCTGGTAGCGGGTGTAGGTCTGGCGCCCTCGCTTCCTATCTGGACCTGAAAGGAGGTACACGCGGCCAGAAGTTAGGCGAAAAGAGAGGTGGAAAGTTTTGGTTTTTACTTTTCTTTTTTTTCCCCCCGATGATAATGATGATGATTATTTAAATAAATAATCAAACAAACAAAAAGCGGCCGAGCGAGAGAGAATTGTCTCCTTTTCACTCCCACCCGCCCCCCTACTTTGTCCTAACAAAGACATTTCAGCCATACGACCTGCCCTAGTCGGACAGGGAAAAAATTAAGTTGCTCGAGACCTGAAAAAAGTGGAGAGAAAGCATTCAGGAGAGGAGGTGGGGGAGGAAATTGCTTTTGGGAGGAGGAAAGTTCCCCCCAGGCTATGTATTTCCCTAAAACCTTCCAGACATTCACGTTTCGCAAGGGGAAATAAAAAACCTGGAAGACTAACCTGCATTTATTTTATTTTAATGTCGGGGGCTCCCTCCACCCGCCCACCCCACCTCGCCTGGATC
>NW_009709440.1:0-231 GCF_000703405.1 Apaloderma vittatum
TCTTGACTCTCTGCCTCGACCCTGGGCTCCTCAGCCATGAAAATACCACGGCTGCAACTCCGTTTTGTCAACCGCGTTACGTGGCCTCCATAGAAGCCCCCGGTCTGGCTGGGTTCCCAGCAGAGCTCAGCAATTCAGGACAAAGGGTCAGTGTGGTGCTGGGTATCAAGACAGGCCCCCTTGAGATATCTAAGGAGTCAGACACTCGAATCACTGGTCTCTCTGCGCAAC
>NW_009709440.1:282-1272 GCF_000703405.1 Apaloderma vittatum
AAGACCAGCCCCGAGATGGCCCCGGGCAAAGCCGGGAGCCGGTTTTGTGGGAGAGCCCCCTCTCCTCCAGCGCCCGCCCGCTCCTTACCTGGTGAATCGGACTTTGCAGATGTTGCACTCGTAGGGCTTCTCGCCGGTGTGGGTGCGGATGTGGCGCGGCAGCTTGCCGGCCCCCTGGATCACCTTCTCGCAGATGGGGCACTTCTGGAATGCTTTTGCCCTGATCTTCTTCTCCACCTAAAAAAAAAACCTTCTGGGACCAGGACGGGTAGACATCGCCCTCGCTCGAACTGCCGAAATATTTCAAGTAATAATCCATGACCCCATCGTCGTCCTTTCGGTCATCCTCCCCGAGCTGCTGCCTCCCCACAGAATTGATCATCTGCTGCAGCAGGGCGCTGGCGGCCAAACCATCCACCTCCCGCGCGTCGTCCTCCATCTCCGCTCCAGTGGCCGCGAAACCGGGGGAGTCGCCAGCTTCCTGCGGGTCCAGAGGCCCCCCCGGGGTCCCCTCGTCTTCTCCCGGCGTGGCCAGGCCACGGCCGCTGTAATGTCCGTTCTGAGAAGGGGAAAACAGGGAGCCGGGAGCCGCCTCCTCCTCCTCTCTGTCCAGCCACATGGCCGGGTTGCTGTCAGGGTCACAGTCATTTGCCTTTGGTCTTTCGCTTAGAGGGGCTTGCGAGTAGAAGTCCATGCCATTGCAGTCCGGCTCCTCCTCCTCCTCTTGGCCTCGGAAGTTCGGTCTCTGAAGGTCTCTCAACTCTGGGTTGGTCCACGGAAAGCTGCCTTGGTGGCCGTTGACAGGGTTGCTCTGGAAGAACTCCAGGTACTCTTTTGCTCTGAGATGGTTCCTTTGATCAATTTGATCTACTGTATCCATCTGGTCATTTTTGGCCAGAATCTTCCTGTCCAGGAGATCCGTGCAAACATCCCTCACCGCCGGGATCTCCAGCAGTGTGGCGGCGTTGAGGATGTCGTTGACGTTCGAAG
>NW_009709441.1:0-2204 GCF_000703405.1 Apaloderma vittatum
AGGGTGTTTGCGGCATGCAAAGCATAGTTTTTCATAGCAGCTCTTTGCGCTTCACTGCTTTGTTCCTTGCATTATTATAGTGTTGTTTAATGTTTTTATTATTATATTATTATAAGATGCGTCATTCGTTACCTCTGCTATGAGGACAGGCTGCGGGAGCTGGGATTGTTCAGCCTGCAGAAGAAAAGACTCGGAGGGACCTAATAGCTGCCTTCTAATACCTGAAGGGAACCTACAGGAAGGCTGGAGAGGGACTTTTTACAGGAGTGTCCACTAATAGGACAAGGGGAAATGAGTTTAAGTTGAAGGAGAATAGATTTAAATTAGATCTTAGGAAGAAATTCTTCAGTACGAGGGCAGCAAGACTTTGGAATATCAAAACGCACGCTGACAAGACTTTGGAATCAATTCCCCAGAGATGTTGTGGCTGCCCCCTCGCTGGAGGTGTTCAAGGCCAGGTTGGATGATACTTTGAGCAACCTGGTCTAGTTAAGGGCATCCCTGCCCATAACACGGATGTTGGATTAGATGCTCTCTAAGGTCCTTTCCAAATTGGGCCATTCCATGCTTCTATGATTTTATTTTTTTTAATGTGATAAACAGAAGGAAGAGGCAGGTGAGGATAAAGTTTTAAAAGAATTTGTCATTTTGCTTAAGAGGTGAAAGTGATAATGGGCAAAGAAGGCAGCTTCACTTTTAAGAAGGCTAAGGAACGTATGGTTAATACAGGCAGAAGCACTGTTGGTTTTTCCATAATAATAACCAGTGAGACTGCTGTGTGGAAAGCAGAGCTTTGGCTTTTTGGCCCATTCAGTCTTGCCTCTTCCTTGTTGAAACTGCCAACAAAGATCCCATTGATAAAGATGGGACTTTTATTAACACTGAGAAGCCAGCTGAAACTGGGAAGGTATTGAAACTGGCACACTGCTTCCATGTGTCCATAGAAAGAGCATATCTGATTAATATATGAATATATTAAAGAGATTATAGTCTGATTAAAAGAAGGTAAAAGTAACTGCAGTGTGTCACCCTGGATGAAAGAGAACTGATGCACCACAGACCAAGTGTCCACGGCAAAGGCAAGAACTGAACTGCGAACTAGAGCCTACACCGTGTTTGAACCACAAAGCTATGCCTCTCTTTTTATTGAGGTACTTCCTTTTCCATAAGTAATGCTATTTATCAACCCTGCTTAAAGTCCCGCAGTCACCTTAGCTACATATATCAGGGCACTGCAGATTTAGTCTTTTGCTACTGAATGAAAAATATGTGCATTTCTGCAAGAAAAATTACAGAACCCAACACCTTCTCTGTTGCTATTTGTATTTTTACTTCTCATACCCTTCCTTAAACTAATGAAGCGGGAGGGACAAGATAAAAACCACTAAAAAACTTGGGATTACTTCTGAATAAGGGTCTGTATATCTGTAAACTGTCAATATCGGTTACACCTTTCTGATGTGGGACTGCCTGGATACATGGCTCTAGACTGCAGTTACTTTTAGCCTTCAGAGGCTCCAGACACGTGAACACAATCCTGGGGCCTCTCTGTATCCTAGAAACTTGTCTCCTGTGCTAAGCCACACACTTGGGAGCAACAATCTCATCAGGTTCCCACTCTTCTAAAGCTGCTTCTGGGCTCAGCCTGCTGGGATGCCCACAGTTTGTTTGCCTGAGTTCCATCCCTGGCAGCGTTGCAGCTTTCCAGGCCTTGCACATTTGTGTTTTAACTCATTAAACTAAGGTCCTAAAGGACATCTCTCTACCTTTCTGCTGTGCCGCTCTAAATTTGGACCTCAGTCCTGTCTCTCCTGTTTTCCTTAACGAGGAAATAACAGAGAAAATGCCAAAACCTGTACAATTCTGAAATAGATTCTGGAAACAAGTTTTTTTTTGACCCCCTGCTCCCTCCTGCCCTGGATCCCCAGTGTCTTCCCACTTCTGAAGTGAGAGAGGTTGGGAATACTATTTTCATGGGGGCAGGGAGGCAGGGGAATGACAACTTGTTATTTTTTAAAATTTTTTTAAGGCAAACAAACATACATCTTCTGAAACATTGTGAGATTTATGTGGGGTTTTTAATCTTTTTTTTAAACTAATTTCCATCTTCATCAGCATTCCCAGGATGTGCAGAGCTGCATGATAATAACAGAGAAAATGCCAAAACCTGTATAATTCTGAAATAGATTCTGGAAACAAGTTTT
>NW_009709442.1:0-10699 GCF_000703405.1 Apaloderma vittatum
AATTTTAATTTATTTTTTTTTTTACAGACACTATGCTGTCCCATGGGAATAAGGGCAACAAGTCAGATCAGAGCCAGTCTTGCCGCCCCTCGTTCTAGCTGCAGAGAGCGAGGAGGTCACGTAAAGGACTCGAGGAGATGAAGAATCTCCTTTTCCCTTATTGTCATCAACTGGCAGGTTGGGGCCTGATGCCGTATTATATATTCTGAAAAAATAGTCTCAAGGTTGTTATCAGAGAATTTGGAACGTCTGTTGGAAATATATTCAACCCAGGCTTTTTGTTGGTGAGCCGTGGGAGAAATAGGCAATATCCTATTGGTCACCAATTCCCACATTTCTTGTCAGAAATGACTCTGTGATTGAGAAAACCCATTTATGGTATTTCAGCTGGCCCCAAAACAAAATCAAACTCCCAAGAGAACTTGCTCCTACACCCGCAGCCCAGTTGTGCGGAATATGATGGCTCTGGCTGCTCCAGTCATGACATTTCCAAGAAACATTTGGATTTCTGACCTGCCTGTCAGCGTCGCCGATGAAGAGAAGGCTAAATCCCACTTTCCTCATTCCATCAAGTTCAATGAGCTGATTTTCACTTAATGTTCACTTTATAAAACCATCACTTTACAGAAAGGGCCTGTGCAAAGTTTCCTTCCACATTATAAAATTGACGTTTAACTTCTGTTCCCATATCTAAATTTTTTATCCCCAAAAAAGTGTATTTTGATTTTTTAATCAAAATTATAAATGTTTAGGTTTTTTATCAAAATTTTAAATTTTTAGGTTTTTTTATCAAAAATATAGTGTCTTTTAAATACAGCCCCCTGCAAACCTGACCTATGGTTAGAAGGGTTATTTTTTATCTTGCGCACTGGCCAGAATCTCATAGCATCTGACAGATATTTCTTAGAATTTAAATCTTCCAGAACACTCTGGGACAAAAGAAAGAGGAAAATTATGGGAAACGGTTCCAATTTTTCAACTGGGAACCTGCTTTGCTGTGATTTTATTTTTTTTTTGGGAGCCATGGTCTAAAGCACAGGTAATTGATCATAATGAAAAAAAAATAATATTAATGAAAGTAATTGACAAAAGCCAGTCCACCTGTCAAAGAAGAGAAACCTTGAAAAGGAACGGCAGGCTTTTGAAGGTCAAGGCTCAGTGTGGTGTAATCCCTACCATCTGTGTTCAGGCTGGTGCTATTCTCAGACTGTCATATGCACTCTCCTCTTTGAAAATAATAGACAAGGGAAAAAAGCTTACCCGACAGGGAGCCTAAATGTAGTTAGCTTTACAGAAAATGAAAAAGCACCACTGTATAAGCTTAAGATGACCCTTAATTTTCCTTCCCCTTGACCTACACGCGTCCACAATTGGTTTCAGAGCTGTAGTGGCACTAGGAATGAAAATAACTGAGTGACCAATAAACTGTTGGAGTAGTAGGCAACCGTACCCAATGCAATTGGCCAAGCATGGTATTACCCTGCAAAGACGCTAAAAAGGTCAAGAAATTTTCATCCTCCCCTTCAGCTTTTGAAGGGAGTTTTGTTCTTACCTTGAACCTACCAAGAGCGGTGGGCAAAACCCCGTGCCCACACCGAAACGACGACCCTCAAAAGACCTGCCTGATGGCCACCCATGGTTACATCACCCTTTTGGGAGTTCCTCGGACGTCTTCAAAAAGACGAACGAGAGTCTTCCTCACCCTGTCGCTTGCTGATCAGGTCGCTTTGTGTGGTCTGGAGTTCAAATCCCTCAGGCAGAGGAGGAAATTGAATTCAGGTTTCCCACACAGTGACAGGATATATTAATCCGGGAGTTATTACATTAAATGAGGGCATTAGCTTCTCTGTGGCAGTTGTGCTTTGAAAAGGAAAGGTTCAGAAATCCAAACCCAGAAGCTGGAATGGGAATTCCAAGTGTCCAAACATCTTCTTTGCACCCAAACCCACAGTCACAACGAGGGACAACGTTTAAGACACAAGCTTGTTCCTAGTGTATCATGCCAAAAGCGGAGACTCTTGGTTTTTCCGGTTCTCATCCCTCTGCTTTGAAATATCCCCATGAATTTCTCAGGGAATACGTTCTGGATGTTGTTCCTTACAGAGGATTTGGTGCACAGCTCCTCTAGGTTCCTTTGCTGCCCTAGTCTTGGTTATTTCAGAGAAAAGACCTATGAATGTCAAAGATTTTTAAAACCATTGCAAAATTCCAAAATTTCATCATTCTCTTTCAGAATACAGTGGATGCACGCATTCAGTAGGCTGTCGCTACTGAGGTTTTTTTTGGTTTAGAAAGGCTTTTTTTTTTTCCTATGCAAAAAGGTTCATCTATTAAAGTAACGATAAAGAAATTTTTATAGACCTTTTTACTACAGAGTGCTAGACTCATGAAACTACAAAGCATAACCAAAGAGCTCGCCCAGAAGCCGTGTTGCGTACACTTTGTGGGAAATGGTGTATACAAAAAGCTTACTATTTCTATTTCTTTTAAGTGATAAAAGCTAGGATCTAAAGAGGATGTCTAAATACTATATATGTTATATATATTCTTTGTTCCTTAAAAATACCCCAACGTTAAAACTTCTGTCTCCATGCACAAAACCAGACCACACCACATAAAACATCCCTCTGCTCAGTGCAGATCCCTGGGAAAACAACCACAATAAAAATAACTTATAAAAAATAATAGAAATTGTGCTTCACAAACATCTAATTAAAAAAAAAGTTCTCCACCTCTTTGGAAGAAACGCATTTTATTTGCCCTCATTAAAGGTGACCTAAGCACTGTGCCTTACCCTTCTCTGGCTGAATGATGGAACCAACACAATCCATGGAAATTGAATACAAGAGGAAGAGAATCATGCCCCTTCTCTCTCTGTGCTGTAACTGCCAATCCTTAGAGCTAAATCAGCACTTTTAAGCATATACTTCAATTAATGATTCAAAAGACAAGCTATTGACACTGCATTGTCTGTTAAAGTTTAGGTATAACTCCAGAGTATACAAAAAAATCAGAACTGGAACTAAACTGAAAGGCACTTCCGAAGATTCTTCGCTAATATCTTTTGCTTTTTATGACTCAAAATGAACATTGAATATTATTTGAGCTACAACCTGAAGGTGCACCCTCTGCTAAGGAGAATGACTCATGGAAGGAAAACCTAAAACCCAACACAGTTTTCATTAAAATGCAGGGGGGAAAAAAAATACGTTTTTCTATTAGAGACTGCCAAAAAAAAATATCTTATTTTGAAATGGCTAAAGGGTTTGGAATTTTATGCACTGTCTTGCCAAGCTTACAGCACACCTGAGAAACTGAAGTATGAAAGAAAGACAAAGAGCAAAAGACGACAAAACAAAGCGACTAAGACAATAAAGATTTTTCATTTGCAATGAAGCTTGTCATCCTTTAGGAAGAAAGTCAGACACTGGCTGGGAATAGCATTCTCAGCTCAAATACTAAGCAGTTTATATATATATTTTTTTTCATTTTAACCTCAGGGAAACATATTTTTTTCTCCTGTAGGAAGCGTTAGCTCTGACCAACGTGCAGGAGGTGCATAATTTGTACTTTACGGCGTTAGTGCTATCTTGCTGGTAGCATCACCTCTATTTTAATCACCTTTACAGGAAGGAGCTGCTCTTTTCCCCTCTTTTCCCTTTCGAAATGCCACATTTTCCAACAGGAGCCAGTATCTCGAGGGGTGGGGATCATTCCACATCGTGTGCGCGGGGGCAGGACATGTTCTGAAGCATAACTTCTACATTTCAATTTGTCGCTATTGTTTTGGCTCTCGAGTTCCCTTCGCTTTTTTTAAATTTTATTTTGTTTTCAAAGCCGCCGGAGAGCAGGCAGGAGTCGTGAGATGAGGCACTTGCTGAGAAGGACCGCACAGTCCCGTGTTCAGGCTGACAAGCTGGCAGTAGATATCTTTCATTCAGAACATCTCTATAAATTGCACAAAAAAAAAATAAAAATGCCTGGGGAGCCTCGGTAATGAATACATCAACTTTTACCCTGCTCTGGAAAAACAGCTATAAGGAAATGATTTCTCTGCTACGGAGGGTGTACACGGGCTAAAAAGAAAACACAGCACTTGCCAGAAAAATAAATGCCCTGCTCCATCAGAGAGATGAAGGAGAGAGATAAAGTGCTCTGTTTATGCTACGCCAGCTGAGTTTAAGTAGAATATATACCCTTCCCGTCCTGACCCGGGGGGCAAACATCAACGCAGGTACATACAGTTTCCAGTCTTCCACGCGATGCTGCTCGCCATTCAAGCAGAAACTGATTTAGGAAACTCTTTGGCTTCAGAAGAAAAGCTAAGAGAAATAAATAAGAGGAAAACGAAATAAGACATGTGATACGTCATTACCAGAGTTATAAAATACAGCATACAAACCTGAAGGATGTTAGAGGAAATCTCAGCTGGGAATGGTTCTTAATTTTTTTTTTTACCCCCTTCTATGTAAACAAGTGAATGGATGAAAAAAAAGGAAGACAGAAAAGAAGAAGAGTTCTTAAAGTGTGGCTGGCTCTGGTATTTAGAGCTTTGTCAACACGCATTCTGAGAAATATCAATTGTATAAAGATGCTTCCTGACTTCTCTCTCCCCAGTTTCACCACCCCACTTCGTCGAACCAAAGTTTGGCCGTGACCTCGCAAAGGCCAGCAATCCCGCGGAGCCCACAGCCGTAAGGAATTGCTGCTGCTCCCAGAAAGCCCAGTTTTTGTGTGGCACTCTGCTCTCCCCAGTCTGGGCGAACTGGAACCAGGTGGTGTTGAAGTAATTTGAAAACAGCAGGAGTTATTTTTTTGAGTTTTGCTCTCTGGATGCTCACGTTTCTCTGCAAAAGTCCGGTTCTCAACTGAGAAAAAAAAGAAAAAAACAAATCACACAGCCTAGGATTTGAGCTTTTTTGATTGAACGAGCTTTCTGAATTATTTTCATCAGTTAGAACTTTTGTATAGAAATAGCAGAAGCATCTGAGATGGGGAATTACGTGTCCCGTTGGCCAGCTGAGCTGGATGGGCTGCTCCGTTGTATATTTATGGATCTGAGTTGAACCCTCAGGGTAAAAGTGAACAAAGAATAAACTGTTTTTCTCCTAAAGCATCTGGGTGTAAGTCTTATTTTGCCAGCAACCGTGGTGTTTATGGGCATGTTTTACTGGAAACCTGCTGCTTCTCACAACGTTTCCTGAGCAACTGTCTTAGTAAAAACTGCATCTGGAGATGCCGAGCACGCAGCTGTAAATCTGAAAAGCAGTGGGCAGCCCTAATAGCTCGCAGCCACGGCACGCCAGGCCTGCTGTTAACATTGAGAAGATTTACAAAGACAAAGCAGAGCAATGAATACGGTCCCGAGCACTCTGTGATCACATTACTCTTCTCCCTCTTCAAATATATTTTTTTTTTGTAGACATACAAAGGGCTATCACTGCTCTTTGAGGAAATGCCTTAAATCGCTCACCTGCTCGAGGCACCCAAAATTTCTGCCTTGCACCTACCTTCCAAAGCAACGGCTGGTACTGTCTTTTTCTCTTTTTCACCTGAATCCATGACAAGAGCAAGGCCATGCAAATAAGCCAGCTTTAAAACAAAAAAAAAAGTGAAAAATACGTCGTTGTTACTCTCGCAGGCACCGT
Source organism: Apaloderma vittatum (assembly GCF_000703405.1). Taxonomy (NCBI): domain Eukaryota; kingdom Metazoa; phylum Chordata; class Aves; order Trogoniformes; family Trogonidae; genus Apaloderma; species Apaloderma vittatum. The sequence goes on from NW_009709442.1 coordinate 5,649, forward strand.
TTTGCGTAGCGCGAAGAGCGTTTTCAAAAAAGGCAGCGCCACAAAAGAGAAGCAGAAGAGGAGCTGGAGGGAGATTTGTGCTTTTCATTATCATACCCCCAAAGCCATGAAGTCCCGAAACCTCTTTGGAATCTCAGTCTCCTGATGCCTTGAAGCGCAGTGGCAAAGAAGAGGTGGCAGGAGGGGAGCAGTGGTGACACCCAACCTGCGTTGCGGCAATACTGGCTTGGATGGCGAGAAGAGGAATCACCTTGTTGGACCAGCCATCGTCAGGGAGAAGTGGGGGCTGGAGCCAAGGTTTTGGAGTATAAACATCATGGCAAATTGCCCAGCGTTGTAACAAAATTTACTTGCTCTCTTCAGCATAAAAAAAAGCTAGGCAATAAGCTATTAATTCAAAAAAAAACAACCAACACTTAGAATACTAATATTAAATCGATAATAAAAATATTAATATTAAAAACTAAGCCAATGTTGTTTTCTGCTCTCAGAGCAAGGAGTTATAATTCACTTTCCTCAAAATACTTTTCCTTTCAAATGCCCTTCAGTTTTACTAAGAAATAAAATACTGAAGGAATCCTTGAACAAACCATCTCACTTGACCAAAGCATTTTTTTCAATTCCGGCAAAAACTAACACATATTAAACACATTAAGATGCAAAGGTGTGTTTTTAAAACTAGGTGTTATTGGTTTTAAACTAGGTTGGTTGCTTAAAACTAGGTGTTAATTTTATACATATATATATATATGCGTTTACGTAAGTAGTTAAAGTCTGTGTGCTTGGGTTTGGATTGGCAACAGCAGCAAAACAAACCCCAGTTCTTCAGTAACTCTTTTTCTGAAGGCAATGCTACTGGATGTGCAAGGTATTAAGGTATGTGGGTGATTTACAAGTTCCAGAAATGACCATCGAGTAAGGGAAAACTCAAGAGTGTGTGTCTGGGACATCCTACGGGACATGTATGCCCAGTTTAATTTTCAGATCTACCCAGTCAATAGGGAATGGCAGTGATTGTACCTACTTCCTCTGTAGCCAAGAGGAGAGAGGCAGCATTAAAAATGAGGGATTATTTTTTTTCTTTTACTCAAATCTAAGCAAAAGCCTTGAGTTTGCCAGCACAGGCTTCAGTAAATTCATCAAACATTCTTTTCCATGAATCTGGATTTCTAGAATTCTGATAGTATTTTGATAAAGACCTGCCAACAGTTTCATCAAATAAGCCTCCACTCAGGACTCATCTTCTATTTAGAAACAAACACATCGTTCCTTTATGGATAAGGCATTGTCCTCCTGTGGCCCTGTTTACTCCTTTCTATATCTAGTCACCTCTTCTGGCATTTTCTCCATATTTCATCTTATCTATTCTTCCTAAGTTGTAACCCTGATTTCATCTTTAGATTTTAGGATTGAGGAAGAGTCTGCGGCCCCCTCTGACTACATACCATGATTAAATCCACTACAACCATTTCCCCTGAACCCAACACACGTTCTCTTTTCTTTTGCTCTGCCCCCTCCAGTTTACCCAGTGATGCTAACGCTCCTCACTCAGCTTGTTTGAAGATTAAATTAGCTGCTGTTAGTTCAGCTCTTTGAAGAGGTACCCGAACTGGTAAGTGCTAAGTGGTAGTAGATGAATTTTAACCATTAGAAACCAGAGAAATTTTGTGGCTTTTTGTTAGCGCTCGAGCGGTGTGAAGCTTTGGCTCCGGGTCCACTTGAGCATCCCTGTCCTTAAACAGCATTTAAAGGATCAAGGTTTAGTCTGCAAACTGATTTTAAAGAGTAGTTGTTGTTCTTCACCATTAAACTTTTCATTTTCCAAGCCCCGTCTCTGAAATTTTCTCTGGCGCCTTTTTAACTGAACTTTAAAGGGAATCATCTGTGGGGTTTTTTAAGTTGAACTTTGATTTCATTTTAAAAAAAAAAAGAAAAAAAGAAAAAAGAAAAAGATAAAAGGAATAAAGGAAAAAAAAGAAAAAAGAAAAAGAAAAAGAAAAAAAGAAAAAAAGAAAAAGAAAAAGAAAAAAGAAAAAGAAGAAAAAGAAAAAAGTATTGATCTGTCTTTCAAATTTAAAAAGAAATAAGAAACTAGGTTTTCCATTCTATTACTCCAGATTGTGAAGGGTGTAACAGAGTTAAGCGTTTAGTCCTTATCAAAGCCCTCTAGTGGTAGTTTCAGTCAGACTATTTGTTACATAGAAAACTGCCCCATTACTGGACTATTTTATTTGGGATATTTAGCCAGAAACCAGATGCATCTGTCCTTAGGAGGAGGGAGAGGAAAAAGAGAAGCTGCTAACAGCAAGGTAAGTCTTTCTATCCAGAAATAATTGTGATTTAAGTGTGCAGCGTCGTAGAAATTCTAAATGCCAAATTGTGCAGACAGAAAAGGCAGCAAACAAATGCCAACCTAATGAAATTCCAAGGTCTGTCCTGCAGGAACCGATAACTGGGTAGGACTGAGATGGCTTCTGCAAGATTAAAGCTGACCCAGATCTCCTACAGACAGGGTCACGGCGACTAAAACTCAGGATTTGAGGACACGAGTGGAGAAATCGCCAAGGAGTGTGCTGTACCAGCTACGCGGATAAACGACATCTTTCCTTCCTCGTGGCCGTAAATCTGCCACTTTTCATCAGCCACTGTATTGCCATTGTGGTGTTTTTCTCAGGCTGCTTTTCCTTCCTCTGTAAATTTCTCTTTCAAATAAAAATACAAAAATGCCACAGTCTAAGGCAGCAGAGACAGTAACATGGAAGCGGTTTGGTGACAATATTGCTGAGAATAGGAAAAAAAAAAAAAGTTTAAGATTAGAATTAAAAGTAAACCCACAGAAAACCAAACCAAATCACGTCAATAAAATCAGTATAGGTACCTGAAGCTCTCTCTTTTTTGAAATGGCTCAATAGTTGCTGAGGTGCCTGGCAGAACATATGGAAGCGATTTGGTGACAATATTGCTGAGAACAGGAAAAAAAAAAAGTTTAAGATTAGAATTAAAAGTAAACCCACAGAAAACCAAACCAAATCACGTCAATAAAATCAGTATAGGTACCTGAAGCTCTCTCTTTTTTGAAATGGCTCAATAGTTGCTGAGGTGCCTGGCAGAACATTCGGTGTTTCTCAAGAATAACTCTCCAGGAGTTTTCTGGGAGCGAAGGCCGTTACTCTGACAGCTCGGAGTGTTTCTTCAGCATCTCCTCTTAACCAGCTAGAGGGTTTTCTGGAGTGCTTACCTGAAGAGAGGTGCCTATTCGGAGCACTTAGTGTTTTGAGAGCAAAACAAGAAGGATGGCAGTCGAGAGATCCTTTGGGGAAATGAGGCTGGTGCTGGAAGAGACACAACATCCCTGCTGAAGGAAAGATTTTTGTGAGGAATGTCAAAACTAAGCATGACAAGGGACCACTTCCAGAAGGGAAGGTCTTTACCCCGAGTACTTCACTGTGACTTTTCTCATGTTCCATGAGAGCTCTAAAGCATCTGAATCATCTTCGGACTATCCTAGAAAACGTTCAAGCCATCTATTTGCGCTGCATGGCGTTTTCTAAAATAATTTTTAAGAAGGAAAAAAAATAAATAAATAGAGTGGTCCTGATTTGTACAGACATGAAAATTAGGATAATAAATTTTTTTATGTTGTTTTGTTCACGATTACAGGATAAAACCCATAAGTCTTCCAGCGAGCAATGAAATATCCATCACTTCCCACTTTGAGGTCCGCTGAAAGTTACCCTTTGGCCAAAAGGATGGCGGCTTGGTAATGTATAGGCGGTGTCCAATAAAAATGTGCAACGAACACGCCAGAGTTTAATTTCCTGACTCTTGCGGGACTTAAATCTCGACTTTAATAAAGCCACGCTGCCACACAAAGGGCACGGTGCAGTGGTGCGACGCGGCGACTACAATGGCAGCTGAGTGCAGAAAATTACCTTCTTTTCCTGGGTCCACCGCTGGCTTCCCAAATAATTTTGTACGTGTCACTTCTACAGCTCAATTTCCTCCCCGGCAAAGCTGGGAATAACAATGGTTTCTCACCTTTGACATTCACGGATGAAAAGTGCTAAGCATGATTAATTCATGAATATATCAACCTCAAGCAGAGTTGTGACCTTGAAAATGGAGAAGTTGCAAAGAGGCTGCTGGGGAGGGAGATCATTAGGGCTATTTATTTGAACAGCCAGGCACGTGGGTGTTAGGGAGATGCTCGCAGGGCTGGAGGAGGAGAGGCAGCACGGCACGAGAGATAGCATGGTGGTTTTCACACCCAGGCAGACAGAATTACGCAAGCACAGCACCGAGCAAAGGGCAGAATGAGCCCGTCATGTCTAAATGGAAGGGCTGGGGATATGCTGAGCTGGTTCTGAAAAAATTCTTTGTGCTCCCACACCTTGGTGGAGCAGTTATAGCATCCAGTCGTAGCTACCGACCGGTGTGCCAGTACGAGGGATCTCGCAATAAAACCTCTTTCTCAGCAGAGACCGCTTGAGAACATTATTTTTTTTTAAAGCATGGAAATGACCGCGGAAACCGAGGTTGTGAGCGTTTTGTAAATCTTTCCTGAGGAATGGCAAACCCCAGACAATCCATCATTTGAGTTCTACAAATTCCCTCCGAGAACGTTTTTCGTACAGAAGCCAGCTTTGGCCCGTCGATATTTCTTAATTGTGTAGAAAAGTAGGGCTGCAGTTTGCCTGACAAAAACGTTGGGTGCTTTATTAACTTGATTTTTCTCTTTATGGCAAGGAGAAGTGGAAAGACCTGTTCGAGCTACGGCTGAGCTTTTCGCTCAGCTCCATGATTTCCTTTCTGCTCTTTTTGGCTCTATATTAATTGCTCACCATCGCTGTCATCGGAGCGTGTGTCCCCTGCTGCACTGAACCACCAGAAAGCTGCTCTTCCAGCCCATCCGTGACAGCTCCAAGCTCGGAGGAAATTCTTTTTGTGGAAACACTACTTCGCTGTGGCAGGGGAGAAGTGAGCCGGCAGGAGCGGCTTTGTGCATTTTAATACCTGGTGAAGAAAAGGGACAGGAATGATAGAGGGGAAAA
>NW_009709442.1:10796-33578 GCF_000703405.1 Apaloderma vittatum
AGAGGGGAAAAAGAGGGGAAAAAGAGGGGAAAAAGAGGGGAAAAAGAGGGGAAAAAGAGGGGAAAAAGAGGGGAAAAAGAGGGGAAAAAGAGGGGAAAAAGAGGGGAAAAAGAGGGGAAAAAGAGGGGAAAAAGAGGGGAAAAAGAGGGGAAAAAGAGGGGAAAAAGAGGGGAAAAAGAGGGGAAAAAGAGGGGAAAAAGAGGGGAAAAAGAGGGGAAAAAGAGGGGAAAAAGAGGGGAAAAAGAGGGGAAAAAGAGGGGAAAAAGAGGGGAAAAAGAGGGGAAAAAGAGGGGAAAAAGAGGGGAAAAAGAGGGGAAAAAGAGGGGAAAAAGAGGGGAAAAAGAGGGGAAAAAGGAAAGAAAAATGAGAGAAAAAGAGAATATAAATTCTTCTCAATTAACCCCATCCATATTCTAAGGTGCTAGGAATTCATTTTACTCAACGAAAATTGCATGCATCTCCCTCAAAACACACTATATTAAACCTCGGAGTGTGTATAAACAACCTGTGCATTTTGTATAACCCATCTCAACATGGATTGTGTACATTTTACCTTCCAAAACCAAACAGTGTCCCTGAAAAGGTTTGTTTGTTTGGGGTTTTTTATTGTTGTTTTGTCTAGTTCTTAATGGGGATTAGCGATACACAGTAGCATCTTGTCTAAGATTAGAGAATGCAGAGGAAGAAACAGAAAAGATCAACCAAGCAAAATCCTTTTCAATTTACACCACTGCCAGTATCTGTATGGGTAAATAGATTTAAGTATATAACCTTTGGTACTGCAGATTTGTTTTGAAATCTGATATACACAACACGTTGGGGTTTTTTAATCCAGGGAAGAATGAGATATTCTGTTATCTGCCATATAATCTTGCCAGTGTAAATACGAAATTTAGAGATTATTTTATGACACATTTCTTCTAAGAGTCTTGCATCATATTGCTGAAGCTGGAAAGAAATTTTGGATACCAACAAGAGGTGATAATGCTGAAAATAACCTACTTCTTTTCTTTTCTATGATTTATGAGCCTTCCATGCGGATTGGATTGAGAGTTCAGCAACTTCCCTCACTCAAGTACAACAAATATATCACGATACCTAAATGGAGCAGATACCAGTGGGATTCTCAGTTCAGAGCATTCTGCCTCGTAGGGAAAATAGTCACCCTAGGGATGATTCAGTTACAATGAAGCTGTGACTTACTCAGTCTGAAAATACCCTTGTGCTCCATTTTAATCTGCTGTTACGTGTTTGTGTTCCATGTTGAACTAATGACCGGCTCCTCTGAGTTGATCAAGCTTCTCTAGGAGCTATTTATTTCTGCTTAGTCTCCTTGATGCAAAGGAGTTTAGGACCCTCTGGACAGAAAATGAATTACAAGTGTGAGGTATTAATATTTTCCTTCGATGAGCTGGAAAAAAAAAAGTTGGAGAGATACAAATTTTTTTCTATTTTTCCCAGTTTGTGCTTCTAATGGCTTTTGAAAAAGAAAAGTCTATCACCATCCCAGCAAACAAAAAAAAAGGAAAAGCACTTGTGCTAACAGAAAATCACAAAGCCATGTCAAAACTCCTCCTGACTTTTCCAAATTTGACTGGCAGCCTTTGACCACCTGTGAAGACAGTGTGTGTGCCATAATCTTTAGCCTTTCCTTCTGAACTGACTATAAAAGATTCACTTTAATTTAAAACATAAACAAATCTCTTATCTCTCTCTCCTATTTTGGAAGTTCATGGCAAACTTAATAATGAATATAGTAATAAAATTGCTGCAAGAAGAAATTTATAGTACGTTAATCTCTAGATTCTGTATTTGGGCTGGGAGTGATTACATGATAATGGAGTAAATGCTTTGCTAAGTGAATACAAACTTAAATACTATATATATCAAATGTGGACATGCTGGAGAATAAATCTGTAGTACATTAATTTACCGAAAGAACTTTCTTAAATGAAACCTTCTGAAATAATACGTCCAGGGAAGCGAGCAGGCCATCATTAAAGGGCAGGAAGTAAATTCAATGTGAATCAATTAAGTAAGAGACAGCAAGTTTTTCACTGAAAACAGTGAAAAACTGTCTATGGCCTTCAAAGCTTCCCATCCACCAAGTATGAATCAACCCGTTATGCAGCCCGGAGGTATTTCCCAATTTGCTAATGGAAATGGTCCAGATTGTGGGGTTACCTGAACAGAGAAGACTGCAGATACTGTAGGAATATTTCTTCCACATGGAGAGGGCAGGTGAGAGAACATCCCAAGACAGTTGGTCGGCAGCTTGGCCACTTGTCACCAAGGGACCTGAAAGTTCACAGTGGGTCACACGTTCCCCTCCAACATGCGCTACTCCCCCATTTAAAAGCCAATTACTGTGTAAGACTTAGGCTGCAACAAATTCTTATGTTGGGGTTTTTTTTTAATGAGAAAATATATGTAACTGTACGAGGAACAAACATGGTTCTGCAGGCAAAGTCCTCGTAACCAACTGTACACAGATGGAAGTCATCAGATGTCAAGAGGAAACAACATCCTTCCCACCCAGTTTGCTGTGAGACACTACTGACATTTAGCCACGGTTGTTGCTGTAGCTCCAAGCCAGCTGGAATCCTCACAGCCTGAGGAGAAGTTTGGGTAAGGAAGCCACCAGGCAAATTTCTTGTGCTCCTGTCTGTCTGTCTTCTCAAAAAGCCCCTCTGCGCTAATATAACTGGGCAAAAGTATATCCAGATAATTTCCACCCTCCCTTCCCTCATTTCAGTTAAGAATTAAAGGAGGTTAAGCTGCTGAAAAGATCTGCTCTTTAAAGCTGAAGCAGGGGGAAATAGTTTATTCTAAAATTAGAACTGATGGTGGCCCTGTGGAAGGAAATTGCAAGACCTGAGGGGCAGACTCCTGAGCGCAGTCTCGTGCCTTCCCCTAAGGTACCCTGAAACAGTGCAGGAAAATTCTACTTTCCCAGTAATACCGGTGGCTTTACCCTGGCTGAGATTTAAACATTTTTTACTACAAGCCATGCTATGAAAGACCAATACACACGTGATTTTAAATTAGGTTGCGTTGTTCTGTTTGAGATTCCTGAGCACCGTGAGAAAAGCAAGTCTGAGATCAGGCTCTTGATGAAACAAAAATGTGAATAACGCTGAGTGTAATATAAAGAAGGAGAAACAGTAATGGTGAACCAAAAAATGTTATCAAAGCGTGTTTTACATGCTCATTTGTCATATTTCCTACTAACCATTTTGTGGTTTTTTTTTCCTTTGAAGGACTGACACCATTCCATCCTCCAAGAAGTCACATTTGTGGAAAGGGAATGGAAAAAAAAACCCCATGTTTTGATTTTGAATTTTAGCTACCCACACTGAAAGTCTGCAGGTGTGCTAATTTACATTAATAAGGCCTCCCCTACAACACTTTAGGGTGGGTTAGAAAAGAGATAAGCCCAAGCATTTAAATGGATTAAAAGTTGCTTCACAAAGTCTTGCTCAAGTTCTCCTTCTGAAAATTCAACCGTGCCGTTTACGTCATCCCAGCTACGCAACACCAGATACGGCAACCTATTTTTATAAAACCAGACCTTTGTGACTAATGGCCATCTACTCAAACAAAATACTCGTTTCCACTGATAAGAGTCCTGCAGGAAGACACACAGCATTGCATGGCTTTGACAAATAATGTTTCCCAATTTGAGGAAACAAGTGGGAAAGAAGATCGTCGGACGGGTTTGAGAAGCCCAGAACAGACAAGAGGAGCAAGAAAGGTGAGGAAACATCACGACCTTGACTCCACCCAAGCCACAGGCCACCCACATTCATTCTCCAATACTTAGAGATGAAATAGGGATTAACTCTTCCCAGCTTCTTTCTCCTCTCCTGCCGTGCCCTAAAACTACGGCTGCAGCTCCTACACAGCTCAGTAAATGCCCAGGCAAACCCTCTGCATTGATCCCAGACGAACCTCAGAAGATCTCCAAGAGCATCCTAGGAAAGGCCACGTCCCTGCTGAGGTACGTGGAGAGTAGGAAATCAAGGAAAAAGAGCAATCCCCAAAGCAACAGCTTGTGAAAGAGTGGAAATACAGACTTGTTTTCTCTCTTTGCCTCACATACAGAGAGAAAAATAGAGGAATGAGAAGGTGCTCGTAGATGGAAAAGGAATAAAGGGACGTGAATGTAAAAATTTGAAAAAAAAAAAAAGATACATAATGGGAAAAATAATCCCCTCCCCGTCCCCACAACCTGTCAAGGAGGACTCTTGGAAGCATAGCTTTGGAAGGCAGCTTAGAAAGAATGCAGAAGTTAAAATTACAAACCCGAGAGGGATCTTAGAGTCTTCATTTAGCTTTCAAAGAGAAAAGTAAAAAACTTGAGAAATGCTGATTAGCATCCTAATACCACACCAGTGCTGGCATATGTATGAATAACTGAAACCAGACATATGCTCCATCCTCCTCTCCCCAACTCTTTCCAGCTGCTTTTCAAAGTGAACTGTCACAACCCCTGGAGCCAGAGGCGTGCTGTTATCCCTTTGATAGCACTCACATATTTCTTTTCTGATTTTTCTTTTTTGGGAAATTTTGAGAAAACTATTATCCCTACGTAATCACCAACGAGAGCTGAACGTGGCAAATAGGCGATCCCTTCGGTGTCCGCATTTTTTGCAAAACTTGCTATTACTTCCTTGTTAACAAATGTCTTTGAAAGAAAACCCTCTTACAGAACTCTTGTGTTGAACTCATCGTTGACATCTTTTATCGCACAGCAGACTTAAGCAATCTGCAGTCAAAAAGAATAATTTGTACCAACTTGCCATGAACCATTTACAGATTCCACCTGAACTGGGGCCATTATCAAGTCAGCACAGAGCTATTCTGCAGGCAAATACATAGAAAATGTGCTTTACCTAAGCCTAGAGCGCACAGGGCAAACCACCTCACTTATGGACAGGTTTTTCCTCCCAGTTATTTTATTTTTTTATTTCCCTCCTCCCTTTTCAGCCTATTCCCAAGAGCCAAGTCTTTTGGAAAGTGACTCCCAGTAATATATGATTGAAGCGTACTTTCATTTTTAGAAGGGATCCCTGATATTCTGTGCTCAGGTGGGAGGAAATGAGTGAAAGGGATTTTAAGGGCTCTTCAAGGTATCCAAATAGTTTTGAAGAATCTGAGCCAACCACAACCAGTTGCCAAGGACCTAGCGCCCGAGTAGTTCATATCACGGGCTTTTTGAGATGATGCCCCGTCCCCTTCAAGTCGCAAGCTCTCTGTTGATTTAAGTTGTGCTAGGCTGAAGCATATGCCAAAAATCTGTCAGAAACTAATAGGCAGGACATTTGACAGCAACACTCAATTCCCTGGACGAACCTGGGGTTTTCTTGACCTGAGTAAGAATTGTGCCTTCAGAGAGGACTTTTTCCGATAAACCCACAGATACATATCAACCACTGCATTTTAGTTCTAAGTCGCAAACTCTCAGCCACATTTACACCTTCCTTCAGCTTTTCCACACGATGCCAACATCTTGTTACTCCCTCTAGCGCCAAACTGCTCTTCGTTAAACCAGGGTGGGGCTACTTTAGCAAACCGTCCGCCAGAAAGGCTTCGCGGAGAGGCGAAGTTTTCTGTAAAGTTATTTTTCAAATGTGCCTTTATATAAAAAAGAAAAAAAAAAGTCAGAGAGCCAGAAGAAATATTTTAATGAAAAGGGCCACGTTTGTAAAAACAAACCATTTTTTTCATGGCGCACGGTGGCCAAAGGCAACAGTGGCTGAGGCTAGGAAGTGCTGCAGAGCAGAGGCGGCTTCTCTCCCGACGACTATAAGCCTACGATGAACACAAATTTGAGTGAGGAATTTGAAACTACAGCCACGGAGCATTATTAGCTTTCATCAGCCCCTCTTCTTGGCTTATTCATGGAATCTGGACGGATCCCAGAGGCACGGTTTCTCAGCCCTCATTAAGCTTTGCAAAATGAGTCTCCCTTACTTGGAAATACCTACTTGGCAGGGATTCCCTCTTCCCTCTCTTCTTTCAGTGGGTGTTCTGCTGCAATATTCAGGGTTCATATTGGGCCAGGTCCCTTTCTGGGATGAGGGCTGGGCTCCACTCACAGCCTGCCTTACACCCGTAGGATTTCTTACGGCTGCATACACCCACCAGCAGAAAAAAATCTCTATAAAATGAAGTTCGCATTCAACCACCATGAAAAAAAATTCCATCAAGACCACCTTTGTCAGTGTCTGCCTTCACTCTCTTTGATATACCTACTGTGCCAGACTCATTCGCCTGCAAACACACGGTCGGTGACCTGTGAAAATGTCCCCGAGCTTTCAAATATGAGCTGCGTTCCCCCAGCCCCCTAATCAAACAGAAAGATCATTTATGTAACGATCCGTCCACAAAAGGCTTTTATTTAGCACACACAAACGTGTGGGTCACTCTCTGCTCATGACACCTATCATACCCAGCACGAAAGCGAATTCACATGGATGAGGGGGCAAAGAAATAATCTTTTAAGTGGCAGGTCCAACTCTCGGTTCACTTGAATTGGCCAGATAGGAGCATTCCCTTCTAAATTTGAGGTGCTCAGCCTCCTGATTCAAAAGCTCCAGTGCAGCTCAGCCAGAGCTGACTTGTGTCAGCAAACCAGGGTTCAAAAAGAATTGTTTCACCTGCTGGAAGAACAGACCCGCTGAAGTCAGGGATGTTTTTTGTTTTGAAGAATGGGTGCCAGTAACGTGCCAGATGACAGTCTGGTTTTGGTCAGATGCTGGCTTGTTACCTTCAAGCGTTTCATGGACTTTTAAAGTAATTCCCAATTTTTCCAACTCTTCACATTTGGTTCAACCAAATTATTCAACTTCAAGGAGAGACTTGGTGCTTATACTCACTGAAATTGCTGCTGTTGAAACCACCCTGCAATTCTTCTCTATCTTACTCTTCACACCTCTCCAACAGAATTTCTATCACCAATTTCACCATTATTGCATTTTTTCCTTCAGTTAGGCTAAAGAAGTATGAGCACACCATGGGACCAAAGATAAGAGTAGCTTCTTTGCCTAAAGCAACAGCAAACAGAGGAAAATTTCAGATCAGTCAATTGACATTACTGACAGGAACTCTGATTTTTAAAGACTCAAGTACGAGGTTTTCGTAAGTTTTCTTCACATAGCAATATTTTTATTCCCTGAAGATTTTAAAAGAGTTGGTTACCAAAAGTTTGAGTTTTTGTTAGTGCATGCTGGTCTGTTTCCATGTAGATAAAGGACAGAAAACCCCCAAATCTATGATGTTAACAGGAAATTCAGATGGCATTGACTGTAACCACAACCAAGGCTTAGAGCCCTACCTCATAGTTGTCTTACAACACAGGCAAATCTTTCCAAACCTTCAAGCCAAAATAATCAAAATAAAGCAGTAGTATGTCATAAGTATTCAATTTTCTGTTCCTTGTAAAACCAATAATAATGCAGCCAGGCTGCATCTTTAAGCAATGTACAATTAGGGTTTTCCTTTCAGTAGTGTTCTGTTTGGCGGTGTAAAAATAAAAATGAATTATGTAAAGTGGACTTGAAAGACTATAAATGCTGCTATTAATTCTGGGATATTCTGCTTCTCGGGTGGCAAGAACCAAAAGCTGGGAATTTGCTACATCTCAGTGGAAAGTTTGATATTAGTTATCAAGTTATCATCAGGCAGCACCAAGAAAACCACTTGTTCTCAACATACTTTCCCTTCCATAAACCAGGGAGTCACAACATTTCCATAGAAAAAAAAAAGGAAGAGGAAATAAATGAGTTTCATATAAACCACCAAATGTTTTTGGTCAGACCTCAATTATTTCCAAAAGCTTCACGGGGCGGTGTAGCGGTTCTGTTTCACGTTAGAGGGATGTCCAAGCTGCATGCATCAGATGCTGCCATCCCAGCCTGATTCACTTTACTGTAGAAATAGAAAGCACATGCATGGATTTAACATGAACATAACCAAGGAACGCAGATGGGGTTTTTTTTGGAGTTTCATCTGCACTTTTTTCCTAGACAACTCGTTTGCCTGTTTCAAAACCACTGACTGGGCAAAGGCTGGCCTGCCTGCCCAACTCTGATTTCTTCTTTTCTATGAAGCCTAGGTTCAACAAATCTAGAATCAATTCACTCCCAATGTGGAAATTTGCTGCTATTCCTGGAAAAAAAAAAAATAAAAATTACTCATTATCCTGTGATCTGCTGAACTCACTCTTCAACCTACCTTAGAATTTAATGTGAAGACCCAGCTGTGCTACCACTGAAACCCATGGTACAACTCTCGTTGGACACAGCTGCTTACCAAGGAACGTGCTGCACACATACGGCAGAAATGCTGTAGAATCATTAGGAGCTTTGTACATATACCTTTATATAATGTATAGCATGAATTTCTCACCAGGGTAGTCATACGTCTAAATGTTGCCATGACCAAAGCCACATTGAATCAGTAATAATTACGGATAAATCATTAACATAAAACTTAATTCAGAAAGAGCTGTTTATGGAATTCTCATGAGCAGGTTGTGAATTATTCAGCTACACAGTGGCACATGGAAAACAGGGGGTTTGTAGAATCGGCCAAATATTCTGAATTCAGGCTGTCTTCAGGTTTGGCTGAACCAACCACAAAGTTTCTTGACTGAGTGAGCATGCAAAACCCTTCCCTATAAATCTTCCACAGGCAAGAGTAACGTTAACACGGATTAGTATATTCTCATTATTGGAATGAATTCCCTTTTTCTCCAAGTCTGGTACCAACTTTTAGAACTTTCCTATTTGCTATTGCATCCCTTTGCAGGCTGGATTCCCGGGGGCGTTCTTGGACACACTTTCAATAAAGTCAACTACAGTAATCCAAAATTTCCTCTTACCTGATGGCACGATGCATGACAGGAGAAAGATGGAGGCGCCTCAGAACTGCCACTGGTCGTTGTTCCGCCTCCTTTGTTTCCTCACCAGCCCTGTAATCCACAATAAAATCCCTGTTGAGAATCTTTCTTAGGCAATTCACAAGTCTACCTCTAAAGTTTATCTGAAGCTCTGGCTCCAGCAGCTAATTAAGAGATCCTACCTTTTATAATCCCCTATACCCTTTCATTAGCTATTCCCTAATCAGCTTTGCCCATTTGAATTCTCCCCCATGTGCTTGATTCCAGCTAAACTGACATTTTGTCAGGCTGGTCAGCCTCCTTTCAGTCCGTCTTGATAGTTTGATCACATAGTCAAAGTACAATTGCTCTGCAGGCAAGAACTGCAAGCTTTCCACAGCCTACTTTCTCCAAAAAATAACATATTTAGAAATACAGTCTTTGAAAAACATTTTAGAAGGGGTGAGATTTTCATATAATTAAACAGCAAAAGGCAAGGAAATATTGGGGGGAAAAACACCCCCAAACCAAGATTCTTTTGAACTCATTTCCAGTTCAGACAACACTTGGCTTTCAAATTGAAAAGCCAAATATAGCTCTAAAATTGAACCTTAGTGGAACTTCTCTTTTCTTATATCCACTTTTAGAGGAAGGCAGTTTCTACCAGAATCACATGTATGAGGAAAAACAATTAAAGATACCAGCACAATTTTACAGTTCGGTTTTTCTTATTGATTGTCAGTACCAAATAGACTAAACTGAATTTTATTTTCCAAACCTGTGAAAGGTTAGCAACTCTCATTTCACTGAAACAGCCTTTAGAATTTCAAAGGGGAAAAAAAAAATCATAAAAATTAAGAGCAATTCAGAGGAACTGGAGTAAACCACTATGGAAACATTCACTATTTGCTGGACAAGGACAGAGCTTTGAGACAATTGGCTCCAGCGCTGCAGATTACTGACAAAGAATGTGAAAAGGTCACTCTAAACGACGTCCCCTCGGGCCATTTGGGCTTGAGTGGTCCTGTCCACAAGTTATTTGCTATGGTCCACTGCTTTTAGGTAGATATGAAAAGAGCTTTGTGTAAAGAACATACAGACACATTTCCGCATGATCTTGCTCTACTTTTTCCTCGGAGATTCTGGCCAGAGCTCGTCTTTGTGGCAGAGGTCAAATGGGAAACATCTTGAAAAGAGCTACTGAAGCAACGAGGGAATGCGGATCTTTGTGCTCTTCTGCTCTCAGCCATGAAGCTACCGCACCTTACGAGTAAGTTCACGGTTCTTTGTTCCTTTGAGAGTGTTTATTAAAAAATAAAGCCTTTGAAAGGCCTCTTTATTCTCAGTTTGAATCATATCATTAAAGGGAGGAGGTGGAAGCACACTTAAAATGTTTTTACTGGAGTCACCTTTGTTAGTCGAGGGGAATGAGCTGTGTTTACAAGAGATGAAATACAGGTCTCTGAAACATAATCACAGAGAATGTATTGGATTTGAAAATGACAGCTGTACTGAAAAATATCTTCTTCTTGAGTTACATTTTATTAGAGAAATCTGACAGTTCGGGAGGCTTGATTATTTGTGAAGTTTATAATACTGTGTTTCTCTTCTCCTGTGGCATCCAAGACAAATAGAAAAAAGAGACAAATCATCCCGAGCCTGCCCAGCATTACAAGTTTTACTAGAGCGTCCCATTATTTTTTTATATACTTTAGGATCTTACTGATTGTCTTCATATGTCCTCATACCCTTTCAGTTTCAAAACAACCAGTTGTTTTTCTGTTACAAGAACCACTACAAATCTGCTCTCGATTTCAGAATAAACCCTCTGAACCTCCTTGAGATAAGCACGTAATAAAGTCACACACCCAAAGCAATATCACATTTATGGGAAACGCGTTATCAAAGATACCCAACAAGAGGTCAGTTATGAAAACAAAAAACCAGCATTTTCTTTTGAAATCAGGTGGGGTTTTTTTCCACACAAAATCTTGGTAGCACATGAGGAACAGGCAACCCTTTGAAAAACAGAGGATGGGACTCTTTATAATTTATGTAAATATTAAATTTCGATACACAGTGGTACTTACGATTTCCATTTTGGAACACACACAGAATATTGATTTGCTTGATGTGATGTCAAATTAGAGATCTATGAAGTTTAGGATTTCTAGAAATACATCAGGAAAATGCAGTATCAAAAATCAAGCTGAAAAAACCACAGTCTGGCTTTTAGGAATCTGCATGTGCCAATAACTCAAATGCCTTTTTCAGTGTAAAAGCAGGACATGCTTATTTAGTCTAATATGACCATAATGTTATCTAACAGAAGTCCACAGAACACATGAAACATTTGTCTTACAGTCCCTAGGTGAACACATTATCATTTTCTTCTTGTCACTCAACACTGAGCATGTTAGATAACAACCTATAATAGAATTTAATATAATGGCTTCTCCAGTCAATATTGGGATGAAGACTGAGCTTTTCCTAATGGGATCTGAGTAGTCAAATCCCTTGAGCAGCATGGAAGATCGTATCAGCCTGAAAATTCAGCCAAGCAAAATATTACGTGAAGAAAATCTTAATATTGGGAAGCAATTGTTGCCTTCACTACCTTAAAATGAAAAACCTCACACAGAAATGTATTTTTAATTGAACATTTTTGAGAGAAACATCTTCTCTCCAAGAAGATTTTGAAAAGAAACACCTTCCCCATTCACTTAGAACATTTCGAGCTTTTCCATCTTACCTCAATCAAAATAGAACAAAAAGAAATTATTTAATTGTTTTGATTTTTGACCCACGTCGCACCATTTCTGGGCACACGAAGAAGCGTTGACTGGCCCGTGTGTTTTTTAAAAGCTCTAGGAATGCAGCAGAAACCCGACAGCTTCACGTGTGCCCCAGATGTTCTGGCCAACATCCGCTTCACCCGAGACAAGTCTCTTTAAAAAAATATTCCTTCCATGGGTCTCTTTTTATGGGAAAGGGAACACAATTTACAGCATCGGTGTGCCTGAGGCTGCCCCAATGCTACTCGGGCAGCAACTCTGAGGTGCAATTAGTTACAAAAAGGTTGCAGATCCAGGCATTATCCTCTTCACCATCCTCTTCCCCTCTTTGATCCAGTGCTTGGAAATCAACAGGTGGGGATGTGACAGTCTCACCTATTGCTGCCTTTCTTTATACAACAACTGGTCCAATAAAATTCCCATAAAATAATTTTTATCCTCAGCTCTTCTGGTTTGATTCACTTGTAATAACTAAAACTATCAAGGCGGCTTAAAACCAGTTGTGAGTGATCTTCCATAGATGCTAACACCTGATTCTTGGGAAATCAACTGTAATTATTGAAAATAGCTCCCCAGTTGAATCCATATGCTGATAGAAGGCAAATCTATACAAAGAAGCGCCTTTAAAAGCATCAGGGACGTGGAACAAGAAGCCTAAATTGATTTATGTGAATTTAAATGTCACTCTGCACAATATAGCTCTCTTTTATTGAGATATGCTTAATAAAATCTTACTATTTTAATAATTCATAGATGCAGTGGCAGTTGTGAAACTTGAAAACTTTAAATTATTCATGTAAGCTATTGCGAAAGTAAGCATCGTTCAAAAATTGGTACATATTTATATTTGCTTTTCATATATGATACAGAAAAAAAAGTATTTATATTTTATTATAGTATATAAGCACATGCCATAGTTTATAAATCCCTACCTGTATGTATTTCTGAGGAGGCACCACCTTCAGACTGGAAAAATTCAAACACTGAAGTGGATAAATGAGATCTTCCTGGAAGAACTCAGAGTACAAATGGACAAGAAGGGCAAAGGATGGGGAGAAAAAAAAAAAAGAAAACCTTGTTATAATCACTTTATGATCTGGAATTCAGGCACTAAGGGAATAAAAGATTTTCCCCACAACATCACACGAAGCCTTTGACAGAACTAAGACACAAACCAGAGCTCCTAAAACTGTAGCCTGGTGCTCTAGCCACA
Source organism: Apaloderma vittatum (assembly GCF_000703405.1). Taxonomy (NCBI): domain Eukaryota; kingdom Metazoa; phylum Chordata; class Aves; order Trogoniformes; family Trogonidae; genus Apaloderma; species Apaloderma vittatum. The sequence continues at coordinate 23,689 of NW_009709442.1, forward strand.
TGGCCAAGAATTCCTTTAAAATATTAAAGCTTTAGTAGGAAACTATACTGTGCCTTGACATGAACAGCTGCTAATATAATAATTGAGTTTATTTTGCATATCTGTCTTCTGAACTGCTGGACATAGCAAAACTGTTCAGGGAACAAGTGACTATGCCAATAAAAAGATTATGCAATGTATTTCAGGTAAAGCTTTTTAAATATAATTTGTTTTTTTCCCACTCACCTTCCTGAAGGTAATTTAGTGCTGATGGGTTATCATCGATCGTTTCTGCAAAAGATTCCGGACTGATGGAAAAATAATTTGCTTGAAGACTGGACACCACAGGAAGCAAGACTATCTCATAGCAGTCCAAAAGAGCTTTGATTCAGTAGACAAAAAAAAAAAAATAGAATTAAAAGAGGAGTATCCTGGAAGGTGGATGTATCCTACAGCTGTACCACGCAATGGATTAAAATACAAGTAGACACAGCTGTCAGTTGTACCACACTATGGATTAAAATACAAGTAGATGCATTTGTGACTAACTTAGTGGCAAAATGAAATGCAGCTGCTAAAACACTGCCTGGCTAATCTCTGGTTATGTTACGTTTGAACTACATTGGGGAAATTGCTGTTCTGAATGATGGCACGTCTCACGGACATCATCCACATTAGTCCACGCTAAAAGCATCACCGAAAACGTGACATAAAATAAAAAGATAATTAAGACATTAACTTCTTTTGCGCGTAAACCGACTCCAACAGAAGAAACATTGCCATGTGACGTTGTGTTGTAACTCCAGGCTTCTCCATCTCTTTCCAAAACTTTCTCCTCTGTCATAAAAACAACAGATTTTGTCACTTTTCTGCTCATCCTCCTTTTCCGGATCAGCTCTAGCCCTAGCACAAGATGCTGTGACTTCTGCTTTTAACACTTTTCCAAGATAGAAGTGCACCTTTTATTCTTACTACTCTTATTTTTTGCCTCACACTGTCCTTGGGTGAATTACAACAGTTTGGAGAAAAAAAATGAAGTCAGAGTCAGTCTCTTGTGATTAAGCTTCTCAAAAGCCTTTTGAAATATAAACAAGTTATACAATTGGACTGTTTTTCTTATCCACTGCTGAACTGATTTCTTTCAAATACACTAATAGCTAGGGTAGTATGATTTTATTTACTTGAGTCAGCGACGATTAAACATCCTAGCGATGAAGATTTTTAGATCATCAGTTCTCACATTTTAACTGCACCAAACACATTTTATATCAAATTTAAGGACATGCCCAAATCCAGCTCATTTCATAGACACGGTGGGTTTGGAGTGTATAGGAGACATGCACTGATCTGGATTTAGTTTTTGAGATTACAAAAAGCTCATTAAAACGCATGAATTACAAACTAAAAAGAGGAAATTTTCACTTACTCTCACACATATGGAAACACAGGTATCTGCTGTGCATGGAGAAGTAAATCACATTTTGTCCAGCCATGATTCTTCTCGCAGTATGAGAGTTTATTAGAGGGAAATACGTGCTCTCAGACTGACTATGAATTTTTAACCAATGTCATAAGCTACTGATACTTCATCGGTACAAGAAAGGAAAGTTGCCTTTGGGAGTTGTTCTTAGTTCTTGTTTTATGGAGGCCCAGTGTCCTAAAACGCAAAGATATTTCTTCCTCCTCCTTTGATTATAGGGTAAACTATATTATATCCATATTTTCATCTTCTCCCCCAGCCTGTATCAAATGTTACGGCTGAAATACATGTCTGACAGAGATCTGGACTCTCAGCCTTTTAATGTGAATTATTAGTCAACTATTCTTACTTTTGTGGGAGGGGAGGTATTTTGCTATTTGACATCTGGCAGTCATTTAAAGCAACTCCTCATTCAGAGCAGTGCATGTATCTGATTCACCTTCAGCATTTTATTGGTCTAAACACCACTCTATTGCTTTTTTGGGGGGGAAAAAATGGGAAGAAACCCCCCTCAAAAAATGTTGGATGGGACTAGATTTCAGCTACTAGATTTTCACTCTACTTTGTACTAAACCAGATCCATAAGAACTATCTAATGTGTAAAATCTGTTGTTTATAGAGATCTGCAGCTGGCTCTGTCCCAGTCGCTCGAGAGCGATAGCTAAGCATAAAATAATCTCTGTATAAACCCTGGGCTTGTAAAATATGTAAGCGCTCAGTGTTTGTTCGGTCCAGATCGCTCGCTGCAGCTGAAGGTTATGCCTGGGTGAGAACCATCAGATGTCAGTTCGGATGGGAATCCAAATTCTTCCAGTGTTTAATTATGCTCAAGTCACAAGGACGCGAGATGGGGACAGGTTGGGTAGAATTTTAAAGCACACCCGAAAACCAACCGCCGGTAACCGCGCTTCCTTGAATTCTGTGGAAGCCAAGCGAAGTAAACAGCTTTTAAATGCATGCCTAATTATGAGATTGCACCCTTGGAATCATTAGAGCTGCAATCAGGAACAATGCCTCTTTTCTGCTTACACAGAGCAATGATCCTGCTACAATGATTAACTGCCGGTGAAGGGTGACACAAGGCAAGGTTAAAATATTTTTCAAAGAAACTTAGGCAACAAGATGCACAAATGAGTGACACAGCTTGTCACATTAAGAGTCTCGTCTTCAGTGTGGAAAGGCAGGTAAAAACAGTCGTCATTTCAGTTCTGCTACAAGGTAAATTCACATAAACCCCCACTCTGCCATGGCATTTGGGGCCAGGGCACTTACTAGAGCACATGCTCGGCTGTTAGTGGAGTTCAGCAACGGGAAATAGCACACACAGCTTGGTAAAAATTAATTCTTTCCTTTCTGGTCCTTCCCCATAGTCTTCTGCAAGCTCCAGAGACCAGGATGTCCTCTAACTTAGATGTCATTGTCTAAAATACAGGGGCCCATCTGCTTAGGAAGATATTGCATGAATGAACACGTCAGCTCAGCGCTCTGCAACGGAGTAGCTCCCTGTGTGATGAATTTCAATACAAAATACATCTTCAAAGTTACCAGGTGCCTTATCCTCAAAGACTTTCCCTCTGAAACCACCAACTGCCATGGAGTGTGTCCAATGCAAGCAATAAAAATACTGAGTGGCATTGGGTCAGGTCAGCCTTACCAGCATGATCCTGCAGAAATTTAACATATACTCTCAAATTCATTCATATAAATACAAAGCGAGAATCCTTGAGATTTATCACTCTTTGAACCTTCAGCTTCTTTCCTGTTACCTAGATGACTGTTCAAAGGACTAGAGAATAGCCATCCTAATTAAAATCTTCACCTTAAACTGTGCCAACCTCCTCTTCCAAATCCCATCCCTTTAATCCTCTTGGTGTCCTCTCTGTACTTAAGTTCTTCTATATCAACTTATTGCAAAATAGTCTTTCTGTGTTAGAAGACCGTTTGAAGCACAGGCAGTTTATCCAAAAACCACAGAACTTGTTGGGTCGGTAGTCTTAAAGCACGAGTGTGAAGATATTTTTTCGGTGTGCTAGTGCTGGAGGTGGGGCAGAGGCATGCTCTCCCACAGCCAGGGTACCTTAGCTAACATGCCGTTAAACCTACCCCACCCTCATTATTTCTTATCTCTATTTCATATATTCTTCCAAGCTTTTAGCCACCATCTCTGCTGAGATTGCATGAGGTCTCTAGCATAGTTCTGTGGTAGAGCAGTGCATTTGCATTTCTTTCTGTAACAATAATAAATATTATCGGTTGCCTTCACTATTGACGTTAGATTCTTTAGTCTGTGCCTTCTATCTCTCCACAAAACAATACCTTGCAAACCTTTTGGATAAGATATTGATCTCTCTTCCAGCTATGTCCTCCCTGCCTGCTGGAGTGATTTACTACTGAGGTAGTGGGAACCTGAAAAGACCCAATTTTCATTTCTGTTTCCAAGTTTGGTTCAGAAGGTAAGGTTACCTGGGTGACAATAACTCTGTACTTGGAACAGGTCATAAGCTCGACGTTTTTTCCTAGAGGGTACTCAGGTTTGCATTTATCAGAATTGAAGTACTACAGTATTTCTCTAAGGATTTGGGTGGAGGCAGAATGGGCTGAGGCAATCAATAGATTGTCTCAAAAGAAAAACAGGAGGGGAAGAATATGCCTTGGGTAATCTAGATAATTCTGGGATCGGGTAGAGTGTTTTCTTTGGGAATAAGAGAGTCAAGGTTGCAGCCGAGTTCTCTCTTTGGGGATTTTGAATCATCTCAGGTGGCCGTGGTTATTTCCAAGTTTTCCTTTCTCCTGAGCCAGCAGCTGGCACAATTTCAAACAACAGAAATCCTCAATGCCCCAACAAAGACAGAGGATTGACCATAATAACCAATGCATGGCAAATACAACTGGAGAAAGAGAAGTTCACTGCTTGGCTCCGAGAGAGAGAGCCATATCCTGACGTGGCAAACGTCCCTGCTGGGACAGCTGCTGCACCTGACAGCCTCTCCCCTGCCAACCTCTCATCCTCTCCAACCCTCAAGCCCGGTCCCTCTCGCTGCCCTCGATTCCGCGATCCGTGCCCGCTGAGAGGGGGCCAGGCCATCTGCAGCGGTTTCTGCAGGCGGCGCTTGCAGAAGTGCTCAGCCCTCACAATGGAGTCCTGATTTTTCCAGAGGGGCTGGCACCTATTCAGGCCCAAATTTTCCAAAGTGCTTGGCCACAAGCAGTTCCTGTTGCCGTTGAGCCTGCCTCTGTGTGCATCCACAGCTGCTGCCTCTTTTGCACGTCTTTCAAGCACCTCCTTTCCCCGTGTCAGCAAAATGACCGATGGCATCGTCAGGGACAACCTGCTGTACCTTTGCTCGCTACAGGAAGATCGGATGACATTTTGGAAACAGGTGCTAAGCTTGAGATGAGGTTCACAGCAAACTCTCCGCATTTATCACCTCCTCGGAACGCTCCGGGCAGGTTTTCCTTGTACCGTGGACGCAGCACGCAGGGCTCTCCCCAGCTTTCTGAGCACTGTTTGCATAAAGCCAGCTCCCCCAGAAATGCATCCGGATGGAATCTGTGTGGGCAGGTACAGAATGCAATGTTCTTTTTTCTCGTAAATATTTCCCCTGAATTTATTAGGAAGGAGATTGTCACCTGCCTTAATAGGAGCACAAGGGAGTAAAGCCAAATTCCCTGCTCCTCATAGGGAGGACGGGTGTAGGCCACTCACCTGATGGTTTAGAGAAAATATTTTTCTTACAAATGTCCCTCTCAGTCTTCACAACAATGAATTTCATTCCCTTCCGACAGCAATGAGGGTTGGTTTGATACCACAGGTATAACGGTGACTGGTTTTCATGCCTTTTCACCATGCACTGCGGTTTGGAAATGCCAGTCTAACTCAGAAGCGGAGAGAAAAGTCCACTCTGAAAAGTGGACTAAGCCAGGGTGGATATGCAGAAAATCTCCTGTGATACACCACAACAATAACTGAGCCAGGCTGGAGGCCAACAAAGTCTGCTGAGGGGCAGAAGCACTGAACTACAGGACATAAACAACAGATCACTGGGTCAATCTGAAAAATATCTGCGCCTATTCTGCCTTCTCGAAAGCCGTCGACTCGCCTTCATTGTTCTGTTTTCAAAGGTTGTCCTTTCATGCTATGAGCGAGAGGAGCCTTTTAAAAATGATTAATCCGACAGCGTCATTTTTAAGTTTCACAACATCCCATGCTGTTATGACAAACAGTGTGTAGTTCAAAAGGAAGGAACGTCTCTATCAAAGTATTCCATACTCAAAGAGTACAGAGCCCTGCATGAAATAACTAATGGACCAAGCTACAGCAATATTTCTGTGTGGTTTTTTTTTTACAGTTTTTCAACCTGAGAAGCATTCAGGTTTATCAAGCTGTGATCCAAACCTTTTCTATGCACAGAGCATCCCACTGTCTCTCTTAATACTCGATTTTTTACTAAGCACACCACATAGCAACACAGAAGTATTGTTTTTTTTAAAGGTTCCCCATTCAGCACCGTCAAAAGACGGCTTCAGAAATGTTTTTACTCGTAGCATGTGTTTGCTGATGGTTGCTCAGAAGGGCGACTAATAAACGGTGCAGACTGAAAAGCAATTATAAAGGATGGTCCTTTCAGGATGAGGTGCTTGAAAACAGACATTGGTTTGAAGGGAACTTTGATGGGTGGGTGTCTTTCAGTGCAGATTATAAAAGATAGCAAGCAGGAGGCTGGGAAACAGAGGGGGGCTGTTCATTCAAGAAAACGCTGGGTGTTATGCTCTATCCAGTGACTGTGCAGGTCCCTGACATCCAGGTTTGCCCTGTGGAAATCAGGTCTCAACATTCAATTTATTTATACAAGAGCAGAACGCAGTTTTGTCACAGAAAGCTTTAAAAAAACCCCGACAAACCAACAAACAAACCCCAAAGCAAAAACTGTACCTTGATTTTGTGCTTAAACTCACTTTCAGACCACACGAGGTCAAACACCAGAACTTCCCACTCAGCTCTGGCACCACTTTGCCTGTCACAAAGAGCTTGGTTACGCTTATGGCTGGAGAAAATGGAAGGAATGGTCACCTCTACTTGCTAACCACAAAACACAGAGGTGGCCTTCCTAGAAATATCTCTGTTTCTCACAACATCATTCGCTTTCCTGATGTGGCGGAGTTCTAAAGTTCTACCCCAAAAAGCCCACTGGAATCAGCACAAACACCATAAAAGCTGTAAAAGAAACACACGTAGGTGAGCTCACTAGAAAATTGCTCAGCTGATTACTGTTTACAGGATCTGGGGCACTGCTTTTACTAATGGTCCCTGGCACGGTGCTTCCGTGGTGCAAAGGGTGCTGATGGGCCAGCTTCTGGGGTTGGCTGAGCAGGTTTGCTTAACTTGTGAACTCCGGGCAGACACTCAAACACATTAATTATGTGACTCAGTACACAGCCCTGACTGCCTCTGGTTAGATAACAGCCATTAACTGTGTTGCATGAGGAGTCCAAGAAAATAGGATGCTCTATCAATCATTAGGATTTTCATCACAACCTTTGCCCACTGCTGCTTGTCTGACTAGTGTCTTCTGCAGGAGTCTTGTGGCATCAGAAAGCTTTTACTCCTATAACATGTCAATTCTATCTCACCTGAGGCCGTATTTCTACACTGCACAGCAGCAATTTAAAAGAAAAAAAATATATATTAGAGTCACAGCACTAGCAGACGTGTCAAACAAAGAGAACTTAGTCCTGTAATTTTAGCTTTTCAAGCGTTTTGTCTTTTCAGCATTAAAAAGAGCAAAAGGAGTGATAAAGTTTTACAAATGTTAATCAAATGGAGAAAGGGGACTTGAAAATGTGCTTGGTTATAATCTAGGAAAGCAGAGAACACCAATTTTTTGCTTCTTCACTCACTTTCATACCAAATTCCACCAAAACCAGGAACAGGCAACGAAGTTCTGGATTCCAAGAGGAAAAAGGAGAAAACGGACTCAAACTGTAGATCATTTCTTCCCTGCTTAATTTTTCCCCACGCCCTCTCTCCCAAACGATCCTGCTTTTTCACACTGAAAATCAGTCCAACAAAGGTCAAAGAGATCACAGACTAAAGCATTACGACTTACAGAGAGGAGGAAATGTTCATCACTTTGCTACCTTGCTATTTCCAGAAATACAGGTTTCTCTTTCTACAACAGCATCAAAGCAACAATTGTCAGAACTGTTTTCTTATTTGTCCTGATGGCCAAGTGCAGAGTGGTTTAACTAGCAAATAACTGATGCCTTTTAAAAAAAAAGCTGCACTGATCCCTGGGACATAGAGCAGTTCCCTACTGGAAAGTGTTTCAAAAGTTTTCTAAAGTGTTTTAGGGCCACAAGAAATCTAATTACAGAACAGTAATCTGTGGTTTTAAAACACAATAATGTTTTAGACAAAATGAGTAAAGATAAGGCTGACTTTTCACTTCTAGGAACTTGTCCAAGCTGGGGAAAATAGGTGAGCTCAGGCGACATGGTCCCGGAGACCACGAGAGGCTACGTGCCCTCACTACACGCCAAGTCATCTGGTGGTTCTCAGCCAGAACCTCCTCCCTGCATTGGCCTGCAAGTGTTTGTAGTCGCCTTTCTCTGGTCTAAATATACCCTCTATTCTTTCCAGTACAGGGGGAAAAAAAAATAAATTAAATTTCCTCCTGTACCAGCAAGAAGAAAGGATGTTTATTTTGTTTTACATGTAGCAAAGCCTTGGAAAGGAAGGCTGGACATTCAGAGTGCTTGGAAGCAATCCAGGAGGAGGCCGTCTCCCGAGGCTAACACAATTATAATTCCATTTTGGTTGGCCATGGGAGCAGAAGGTGTCATCTAAGTGCCAGGCAAAGGTTACAGTCCCAAGTCTGTAGAGCATCGTGTAGCTCGCACCCGGATTTTGTTAGGAAGTGGATATGCCCATAAGAAGCAAGAAAAGAGGGATGATCCTGGCGCTGATGGACCTGCAAGCAGGGCAAGGCTGAATCAAAGCCGCACGGTGCTTTATTTCTATGGATTATACATTTATTTAATTAAAATCTAGATAAATATTTGTGGCAATAAGGTTTTCAAGTACTGTAAAGTTACATTGTATTAAACTTTGATTGCAGTCGTGTGAAATATTCCTTAGATTAAATATTTACTGTTATTTTCGAGATATTGGTACTGAGCTTATTATAAACACGGCACAAACGCAAAGCTATCTTTCTCAGGGCAACATACTTCTCTGAGCTGCTTTTAGACTTATTTCCTGATGGATATTTGCCATTAATGCACTATGACTTTTTCCTTTATGAAAAAAAGGCTCTAGCCCAAGCTAAGAGCAAGTTGTAATTTAAAAGATAGTTTCCACTGTGCTCAGCATTCTTACAGTAATAACAGTTTGTTCTTTTCTCTCTTACTGCAGCTACCGTGTTAAATATTTATATTGATGTTTATTTTGTAAACAAAGAAACCGAATTAGGCTAACACACGAAGCCTGTGATGTGTTTTAATATCTGCATTTGTTTCATGTTGTGGCCTTTTATGCAATGGATTCAAAGGAACGTGTTAAATAATAAATAACATTTGCAAAATTACATCGAGGTATTTTTGCTTGTTCGCTAGAGGAGATCAAATTTTTGCAAAAATGAAAAAAATTGTAGCACATACTACGGAGAATATCCAGTCCCTAACCAGGTTATATGCAGTAAAGGTAGTGAAATCACCAAGAAATACTTGAATTTCCTGAAGTCCTTTGGAATTTGACCTAAGAATGCCAGCACATTAGGACCAGAGAAAACAAAAAAAAAGCCTTTATGTTTGACAATTCGTGTGCAAACTCCTTCCTGATCGATAGCTGAAAGGTGCAAACAACCTGAAGCTGCTGTTTGTAGGACAACGGCTCGCATTTATTCAATTCATCACGCTTGCCATTTACTCTGGGATTTCTAGAAAGTTTGTTTCCTATACAATCATAGGATATATCAGCACAGGATATCATCGTAACGCTTCTGCTGCTCGCCAAATAGCCTGGTTCAGGTGGGAAGCAGCTGGACTGTGTGCTAGAGGTGGGGTTTTAAAGAAGGATGTTCACTTATCCGGACCTTACAACCCTGAGATTTGTACCTACCTGTTTCTTCAGCATCTCCTGCTCAGCAGGGTTTCACCATGATGAGGGTTTCTTAGAAGGATGCCAGTTGGCTCAGTCAATCCTTTAGTGCCATTCCAAAGGTTGGATTTTTTTTTTTTTAGTTCCATTATCTGGACAATCTGTCACTAGGAAGGCAAAGGAAATTTTAAAAAAATAAATAAATAAAAATCAACTCCCCAGAAGGTAATAAGGACAAACTGAGGAACTGAAGCATTTATTATTCTTCCGATAAGGACTATCGGCGCACCAACGGTTATCAAAGAAAAGGTGGCCGTGTTTTCCTGCTGCGTT
>NW_009709442.1:33609-36533 GCF_000703405.1 Apaloderma vittatum
ACGCTGTCGGTGGTCATGACACAATGCACATTCCTCCAGCTCAGTTACCAACACAACTCAGATAGACTTGTATATTTTTATGTTCCTGCTTTAGCCTGACAGTGGTCTTTTGCTGTACTTCCTTTAGATTTTGCACACAACTTTTAGATTTTTTTGGTTTAGTGCTGTTTTCCTTCTCTTCTCAATCTGATGCCTAGCCAAGTATTGAAGCTGTAAAACTAAGGAAAATTAAACTTTAAATACGTATCAAATTCAGGATGAATTCACTTACTCCAGAATATCATATGCTATTTTTCAAGGCTTAAGATATAGTCCTTGTGTCCACTATACATTGACCTGTACACCTACAAAACTGTCACAGAAATGCTTTCAAAACCGAGAGCAACTTTCTATATTCAGTGACAAATAAGAGATCTGAAACACATCTTTGGGGCTAATTAGTGTGATGGTTGCCAGAAAATCTTGCACACCTCCTCTATGGATATTTCATTGCTGAAGTTTTGTTTGTACAGTGTTTTACAGACCAGGCTGAAAAAAAAAGAAGAGAATCATTCATGCCCCTTTTTTTGGCAAGCTGCAATCTTCAGGCATTCAAAAAAGATCCATTATTTCTGAAGCAAAACCATATTTTATTGTAGAGGGGGGAAAAAAAAAGTGCACTTCTCAGATTTCAATAATATCATTTGCTTAAAAAAAAAAAAGTATCCATTCTGGTCCCACATGCTTCATTCACACAGGAGAGCAAAGAGCATCATAAGCAGGTTTCCCACATTGAATTATTTACTGAAACTCAAGGTCTTATCAGGAAAAAAAACTCTGTTAACAACACAAGTTATATTTCGTAGCTGAGTAGCACCTAAAAGGAATAAGTCACGTCATAACAATAAAATCAGAAAGCAAAAATAAAGCTGAAGAGGAGGATAAAAAGTTTCTTACAACTTCCAAGTTGCTTTATTCTGCTTTTCCCGGAGTTCTCACTCAGTGGTCCTGTGCTTTGAAATACAGCACTTTTCAGAGCACTGACTTTGCATAATAATTTAAATTAAAATATGTTCTCTCAATCAAATGAGATTTCTTGTGTTTTGCATCCATCGTGTCCTGAAATAAGCAGTAAACTAAAAAGAACTTTCTCTGCGCTATCTACCAAAAAAATATTCCTTTTTTTTTTTTTTTTTTTTAAAGTTTGCACAGCTCAAAAGAGATAACAGTGCACTTCAATGAGCATTTAATATCAGGAAAGTTTTTAAAGCTTCCTGGTGCAGAGCAGGGATTGCTCAGAAAGCTCCATCACTGCAGAGATGCACAACTACATGAACTACTTGCCAGCAATAAGAAAGGTGGAAATGTCGGGTGAAATTGGATGAGAGAGAGCGACAGAGGCTGCTCAACGGCAGAAAAACCTCATATAGCATCAACCAAACAAGAATTAACCCGGCGGACTAAGTCCAATACTATAAAAATGAGTGAAGATGCTTTCAAAGGGCAATAGAGAAAAAGCAGAGAGAGTATCATGTCTGATATTGTGAAAGATAGAAATAGCAATGCTTTTAAGGGGTAAGGTGTGTATTTGGGAGAAGTAAATACCAGCGTGCATAAGTGATAATGCAGAAGGGGGAGAAAAAGCTACGTGTCTTTCCTAACCCATTTAAACGCTTCTGCATAATCACAAAGCAGACTTTCAGATATCAAGCAGGACCCATGTTAACACCCAGATTGCAGGAGACAGGTAGAATGTGATGGATAAAATTGAACTATAAGAATATAGAAGATTTTTTTTGACCAGTTCTCCGCAATTTATCAGTGTGTATGTTGAGATACTGCTTCTGACATAAGTTAATTTGGCACTAAAAGATTACACGGGCTAATGTTTTGCTATGATGGGTAAGCAAATCTACAATTCCACTGCAACGGATTGGTTTCCATTAGCTTCTTCTTAAGTAATGAATAAAGGCAGGAGAAAACTGCAAGCTCAGACACTTAAAGAATATACTAATCTCGCAATTACTTATGGTATTTGTGGAGAAACAAGAACAGACATCCATAGAAAATGCCATATAACCTTAAATTATTCCAACACTTACCTATATAGTCCCTCACTCTCCAACACCGCATTTAGTTAGATTTATACCTGCAGTACAGTAATACCAAAAGCTTTTAATTTCATTATGTTGCATAAAATTAGTTACAGTGCTTTTCATCATCTCACATTATGGATGATGGAAAGGGACACACACAGTATTTAAAATGCTGACTGAATAAACTCCGTGAGTTATTAAAGTGTTGCAGGAGGAAAAGAAAAGCAGGGCTAAGGCTGAGAGACCTTGACCTTACTCAGACTTTATTTTGGAGACTGTAACGCCACATATCTTATTTGCAGCTGTGTAAAAAGGCACAGGAGATGCAATATTAAATAAAAAAAAAAAATATAATTCCAAACAGGGCATTTGACACATGGGTTGAATCCTTACTGATGAGCAAAGAGATTTTTTTGGAATGAGGTTATCAACATATTTGTCGTGCTGAATCTGTATACATCGTAAGAAAAAACTGCGACATTTAAAGGTTTATTTGAAACATCTGGTCCCTCCTTTGGTTTGGAGATCCCACATTTGCTTTCCAGTTGTTGACCACAAACACCAAAGTGGCCATGGGAGCTTAAACCCCCCATGCCTGGGGTAGTGCTCCCTATATCGTACTACTGAAATCAGGTTGTTAGGACATTCCACATTAAATGTTTTCTAAATCATTAAAAGCAATATAATCGAGCTGCTGCTCCTTGCTGCTTGACAAGACTTGTGTTTTCAAGTGTCCTCTGTATGTGTGGGAATAAACCATTATCAGATTTCAGAACTACACGATAAAGAATTTACAAGTCCCCGGCTACAGAATATATATGCAATATAGGTGATATATATATATATATA
>NW_009709443.1:0-16634 GCF_000703405.1 Apaloderma vittatum
GGCCTCCTGGGGCATCCACAGGGCACACACGCTGAGGTCGGCCGCGCAGCCATTCACGATGAAGGCGTTGCTGGTTGTCTGCAGCTTCTTGAAGGAGAAGACTAAGTAGATGACCATCACATTGGATAAAGTCCCTGAGATAGCTAAGACTGCGTAGAGCAGCGACAGGAAGATGCGGGTGCCGGAGGAGTCCTCCCAGAGCAGCAGCAGAGGCGAGCTAGCACTCCAAAAGCATCTCGCTGAATGCGGCTCAGTTTTGACCTCTCCCTGTAAATCCCATCCTTGTCTGGGTCAGAAGGTCCTGCTGTAGGAGTCTCCCAGCAGGCACTAGGGAGGGTGTGCAGCTGAGGGACTCCAAGGCAGCTTTCACTCATACAGGCTGCAAGGTCCAGAAAACGTCGGTCTTGGTAACGATCCAGAGAACAGCAGTGTCCAAGGCAGGCAGGTAGCAAGAGATCCCACAGATTGTAGCTAGCAAAGGTGGGTCCATAGGGAGCAGATGGCTGTTAGCAGACCAGAGCGTGACTGAGGATTCTGTAGCTGCGAAAATGCCAAAAAGCAGCACCTTGCAATCAGCAGCAGAAACGGCAGCAAATGATACAAAGCTTTGCAGTTTCTCCTGTGCCACAGTACGTACACTGTATATCATTCCAGGAAGATTCAGCCCTTCCACTCTTCATGAATTATTCAGCAGATTTTCAACTTGTTAAATCAAGGAGAAGAAAAAAACCCCAAATCCTATCATGCTCCAGAAATACTGCAACTACAGTCTGACTCTTCGCTTTGCCTTACAGTTTCCTGGTTCTAACCCATTTACACAACTTTCATTTGCAGCAAGCTTCCAAACTAGTATCAATTGCGTCTGAAATAAATCCATTTACTGTAGAAATCCCTCTGCTAGATACTCGCTTAAACCAATTTTCTCTGATCTTATTTGTTAAGAGAAGGTGCACTATGCTTCTGCAAGCTTGAAGTTAATTTTAGTACTGATATATATATACACACACATATACGATATACTTTCCAAATTAAGTCTTTCAAACACAATAGATACACAGGTCCTAGGTAAGACAGTACTTCTTATGTGAGAAAGTTGGTCCTCAGTCTAAATACTCTACATTTCTTCAGCAAACAGTCTGTCTCAGCCCACAGGAAATCCTGCATTGCCAACCCGCCAGAGGTGAACGCTGGTCTAAATACACAGACAACACAGAATCAACACACCTTTTGAAACAGGTCTCACACTAAAATTAATTCAGAGCACAAGTTCCCACAGAGATGCATGACAGGTTCTTAGATGGCCTAAAAGCTCGCTGAAGAGAAGGGCGTAACAGCCCCTTCCCAAATGGAGAGTAGTGGGATTTTCCCAGGAACTCTCAAACAGTGACAAAACATTAGCTGTCCTTACCCTGGACAAGATTTAATAAGAAATCTTTGAGAAAGTTGGTTTAATAAGAAACTGAGTAAAAGAACTTTCCAGGAAAGAAATGCTGATTCATTTTGTGATGAGTTTAGGAGAAAAGCTGCTTTTACAAGTGGGTTACGTGTAAGCTACAGAAGGAAGCAATCTCAGCTCATAAGGTATGATCTGTATGTTGACCAAAGAGCTCTTTCCAAGGTGTTTTTAGATATTGTTAAATTCACGATGCTAACAAATGAAAATACAAAAATAATATATTAGGGGGTAACTATAGTTACCATATACGTTCTTTAAGACAACGAAGTTAATTTGTGTAGCTTAATGAATCATTTTGTTGCAACACGACACATTTTACTTGATGGAAAGGCTCGGATTTGCAATCGACAGGACTATTGATCCAAGTGTGGATTTGTCACAAGCATGGGTATCTGTGTTGGTTTTTAATTAATTAGATTGCTCATGTGCTTAAGGTTAAAAGACATACCTGAGTGATTTCCTTGATCAGGCCCTTAATTACCATATTTTTTGCCTGCTGCACTTTACAGTGTAGATCTAATCAAGTGTCAAACCTTTTGAGGCCTTTCATTGTTTAGCTGTCAGCAGAGAACAGTTATTATAGAAACTAAAATCCTCCTTTCTGCAGTACTGTAATTGAAAAATATTCTCTAAATCCGTAATAAGAAATATCTCCCTAACAAAAAAAAACTTCATAAAGTGTACTTTAAAGAGATGATTAGCAGTTCCATAAAGCATTATCCAGAGAATTATAGGCCCACAAAGACCTCTAGGTTTATTTAACATATCCTTAGAGACCACTAGGTGTATTTAATCTATCAGTATGTGTTTATCAAACCTCTTTTTAAAGATCTTTTTAAAGATCTTGTGTTCTACAGCTTCTTATTCCAGAACAAGAAGGTATATTTATATATGAAGCCACAGAAATGGAAAGTTCAAAGATAAGTGAATAGAGAATAGGAAACAAATTTCAGGGTTATTTCTTAAGAGCTACAAGGTTGTAAAGACCTCCCTGACCTTCACTGTCAACTTTATAATTAGCTTTTCTTCCTTTATATTTACTCTGCACATCCAAATCACCATCCATTAACTGTCTGAATGTAGTGGCAGAAGCCTTTTATTGTGTTTTTCGATTAGACTGTCACTAGAATTTGGGCAACTTCTCAAGTATCCTCTCTATTCTTGTCCTTGCCATTCCCTTGGAGTGGCTGCGTAACAGTTATGTGCTGTCCACGTCATGTCTTGCAGTACAGGCTTACCTGACAGGAGTATTAAGCACTTTGGATAAATCATCATGAAACATGACACATTTGCTGAAAATTAGCAGCAGAGTTAAACAACGTTTGAACCATTTGTGACTAGTTTAACTGAGGGAAGGATAAAGAGCTAAACAAAAGTATAATCTTTTAGGTTCTTATGGATAAAGACCCTGCTGTTAGCAAGATTAAGAAACTTGTTGCCCAGGCAAAAAAGACATGGTATGTTACACCTTTAACAAGGGACCTTGTCCAGGCAAAGAAGTCTCCTTAGTTCAGACACAAGTTCTAAATTACAGTATTTTGAAATAAGAACTTTACATCATCATACCAACATGTTGATTAAATACTGGATGTTATACTAACATAACCAGGTTAGCTAGAGAGATCAGTTATAACAAGTTACCTGTCATGCCAATGTATTATTGCAACATCATCTTACTGACAAATACATTACATGCTTTAAAGAAAGCAGGTGATTTTGAAGAGCTACTCTTCAATCAGAGTTCTAATCCTACTGGTTTACATCAAAAGTCCTAAGTAAGAAAAGACAAAAAACAAGGAAGCTGGATGATATCAGCATTTTATTATCATTTAGCTGTATGTATATATATATCTATCTACATTTCAAAGTTAAACAATATTTTATTATGGAAAACTATTTATAACAAAGTACATGACAAAATTCTTTATAAGAGGTAGAATTACCTTACCATTAATCTATAATTCATATACAGTATATTGTATATATATGCACACACATATGCTACTTCGTGTGTGTATATGTTACATATACACAGTTGTGAAAACTGTACAGTATTGCATGTCAGTTTTATTCAGTGTTTTATACAGCTGCTCTCAGTATTGCTTATTAACACTTTCAGTATAAGTTTCCATTTCAATTTGTGATCTGAACTGTTTTAAAAGTAATGTGGCACTTTATCTTAACTTCAGTGGTAAAGAAAAGCAGGGCGGTTGCAGGTCTTCAGGAAGAAAAGCCTGATAAGTCAACCAAGTTTTATTTTCCAGTTTCCATAGTTACTGAAAAACTCATGGGTAACAAATCTGGTTTGCTTTTGTCTTCTAAATTAGTGGCAAATCAAGTCCACACAGCTGCTTCCATTTTTTTACTTACTATGCACTTGTGGAATTCTGGAAGTTTAACATGTGATCTCTAATACTTCACTGTAACGCCACTTCATTCCAAGTCCCGTTCCCCATCACGCCTGATTATACATTAAAGAGCATCTTTACTTATGAAGCATCCAACTGACAAGTAAACATTTAATATACTTCCAAGATTTACTTCAGTGCTTTGCTAATGCATCTGTACACATACTGCCAAAGGTAGGTTAAACACACGCAGGCACGCAGCGCTGCCAAATTCACCGCACAGACGTTCGTAGCAACTTAAGTTTGGCCTACCTTCATTTTTGCAGTATATGTTGCATAGCAAAATGTAACATTCTACACTGAAAACAGTTAAAACATTCCCTTAAGAACAAATTGAAAGAAAGTATTAAATGTAGAATGGAATCATCAGATAAATTATTTGTGCTTTGCAGTGGAAGATATGAGTTACATTACATTTCAACAAATACTTTCCCTTTATTTTCCTTTCATTGTGCTTCCTTATGAAACAGGAGCAGCTGCAAGTGAAAAGCAACTAAGTATCAAGTGCCTTCAGTCAACAGTATGGTAATTACTCTCTCGCTACTTAGACTTCCATTAAATTACTAGAAGACCAATTAGAGAAAAAGGAATTACATTAGTCTTTAAGCAATAATGATGGACCCACAAAACAAGAAAAACATCTTGTTCATTAAAAAAATTTCATATCATTGATAAACATGTAAAAATTCTTTAAAATACACATTTTTGTAGGAAAGCAGACACTAAATTAAAATATATTCTAATTTTTACATAATTTATTTATATTGCTTACCAAAATATTCTCTTCATATATATTTTAACACTGGACACAAGTTAATAAATGTCTTAATGAAACTCATTAGAAATATATTTAAGCTGTCTCAACATTAAATATTTAAATCTGTATATAACATGGGGTAATTTCCATAAAATCAACATCAGTGCATCTGCAGTAGTCATTAACAAGAAATTTCTGCATGTTAAGCAGCCTCCTCTTTGTGTTAAGATTTTAATATATCTTGTATTGAAGATTCCTCCTCTGAGCAAGGAGCTTCCTTCCTTAAGTTGTTCTTCTTCATAAAGGACTTCAATTTTAAGAGCTCGGCAGGTTTCACCAAAGCATCAAGGCTTTAGTACTGAACATACTCAGAGTGAAGGGACTGCGCAGAGAAGAAAAAACTGATCAAAACTCACTGTACACGGCTGGTTACATTTGTATGTAGTATGCAGTTTGTACTTAAGGAGTAGAGGAAGGACAGAAAGGAGAAAAATAAAGGCAAGTTGCAGGGGGATCTGATTCTCTGTATAGGTAAAGATCAATAAAACAGAAGAAACTCAAAAAACGTATACAGTAAAGTCCATCAACTTTTCTGTGTCTACACCTTTTCCAAATAAAATTCTAGAGATTCTTAAAGTATGTGTTACAAGTCTTTTAAAACATCACCTTAAAAAAATGCCTTAAAAATGTGTTGGGGAAAATACACAATTGCAGTTACTATAATTGAATTGCTTCCACTTATCCTGAAGGAGAATCAAAGTGCTACTGTAGAAAATAGAGCACACTTTAGATGTTGTTTCAGGTAATGACATCAGAAATGTATATGGCACCGCTAATTGCCAAGAAAAATGCTAGAGCGGTGCAATTATGCACATGAATAAATTTAGGTATGATCACTAAAACCAGATGAAAATGAAGCACTGCAAATGGTTCATCTGGATTAGCGAGCAGTCAGTATAGTTAAAGAGGAAAGCATCACCTAGTCTTCTGTATTTATTTATATTTCTTGTTCTACTGAAGTCTAAAGTTTTATTATAAAAAGTAATTAGTTTAGACAGCATCTAAATATTTTATTACCTCCTATACAGATGTGTTCAGGAAGTCATTCTGAGGAATAAAAATTCTTATCTGAGAGTGCTCTTCACTGTACTAGTATGGATATAAACAAATAGCAAATAAAAAACCCAAACCATATTTTAAAACTGCATTGATTAATCAGAATTAGAACTACTGGAGAAAAATATGAATCCCAAGAAAGCTCAGAACCTTAGAGCCATCTTCCATTTTCCCACTATTCCTAATTAGTCACTATAGAAATGCTTTTTGGCATCCGTAGTGAAACCTGTTAGAAGTAGTGCGTAAAATATAATTAAACCTTAAAGTTCTAGTATCACAAACCCACTTTTCTTCCCCTCTATCTTAATTCTCAGTGCATACTTCCTAAACTTGTCTTCTTGAAAGCATTTTCACATCTTAAAGATCTGAAACCATCTGGATATTCTTTCCTGGGTTGAAAAAGAAATGCTATCAGCACACAATCATAGAATGTTAGGGATTGGAAGGGACCATATCGATTTGAATACTACTGACTAAAAAGGGTCTGTTTTCAGTACCGAATGGATTCAGCACGAATCACTGAATTGAATCATGTATCATTGAATAGAAAATATCATATAACTAAACAGATTTAACATGTATTTTTTCATTATAGACTCAGAATCAGCATGGAATACACAATCATAGAAGCTTATTTTTCCCTACTCCATTCTCTAATAATTGTTCTGGATTATTAGCTTTGCTGAGAGCATTTGCCAGGCTATTTATTACATGTGTAAGAGTGAGGCAGAAGGAACAGCCCTTCGTTAATGAGCGCTTGAAACTTCTGCTCTCTTAGTGATCCCCAAACTTCCTCATTTTCAGACGTGTATTTTAACAATCAGGAAGATGGTTACACTTAATTAGAGCAGTATTTAAAATGGATCCTTCAAAACTGAATTCCTTGTAAAGTTGATTAACAAGCATTAAAAAAAGACATTAAACTAGACTTCTTAAAAGTTGTTAGAAATCCAAGTTACAAAAATATGGAAAAATAAATAATGACAACATATGAAAAAGGACAAATATTCACACAGCACAGATTGCTTGGAAAATTAATTAATTTTCATTACAAATTTAAAATTACAAAATTAATTTTCATTACAAATGGGTAGGCAGAGTTTATTTATTTTCAAATTGACAAATATATTTTTCAGTGTGTTCCCACCTTCAGCATAGCTCTACTTCACATAGCGACGATTTCTTCCTAATATTTCAAAGCCTTTTCTGAATGCAGAGAAGAATGAAATTTAAACAATTTTTTTCCCAGATTAAGACTAATTCATGTGACTTCTCATAAAGTTTCTAATATTAAAAACATAGTGACAGCCAGAACAACTGAGCTGTTTTGAAGTATCCTAATTTTTGAGTTTGAAAAACTAAATTATAGCTGGGGAGAATTGGGTGTTTGGGTTGTTTTTTTAGTTAAGAAATTTGTGCTCTTAAATCTCTTCACATGGTCCAAAGAAACTGACTATAATATTAGTAAGCATCTAGTTTTGATTTTTTCCCTTTTTTTTTTAGAAGAAAATCTTTATAGGACTTTCCTATTTTAAAATTTACATTCCTGCCTTCTATTTGCAGTAACTCCAAGTATGGCCTGTGATTCTGAAAGCTTTATTAAAAACAAAAAGCCCCAATCCACCTTTACAAGTCATATGCTGGTTTTTAACAACATCTTATTTAAAATAGAGTTAAAAACAGATGTGAAAAACCAAAGAAAACTGACTGCTGAACGGCAATGATGAGAGTACAAAATCCGCAGAGTAGAATTCTCAGTGGTCCCATGCAGTGTCCAGCTTGGCATTTTGTACCCAAGTACCAGACATGTACACAAAGAACTATGAATTAGACAGCTCCACTACAGTTAATGACACCGCAGAAAGTTCATGCCCAAGCAACTGCTTAGCTCACTATCCTCCTCCGTCAAGAGGAGGCACAGAAAACCTGGAAGAGCAAACAAGCCACAGATCCACCCCAGGCACTAGAGGTGCATTCACCTGCAGGACCAAGTCAGCTCTGAGTTAACTTTTAAGAGGGAACAACCCTACACACATTTAGGGCTATCTGCTAGGACTTGAACATGCATTTCTTTCCCAGGTAATTGCAAGAAGTAATTTAAGTTTTTTGAATTGTGCATCAACTCTCCCAGACTGCTGTTGGAACAGGAGTGTTGCAGCAGGCAAGAAGTTCTGGGAATACACAAGAGCCACTAAAATAAATCAGGATATGTTACAGAAAATGCATATGCATTTGAAGTGATCCTTGGAGTCTGCTAAATTTACAGTTCAATAAGATGCACCAGTGTTTGTCTCTCTTCTTGCAAAGGCTGTCCCAGATTCATTAATGGTAAGTTCTTATTAAAAAAAAAATAAAAATCCTAAAAGTGTATCATCATAAAAGTGGATCATGTATATGAATTTTAAAATACTGCTACATGTCTCAATTTCTTGCTTTTTTTCCATCTTGTCAGTTTCTATGACAGCTACAGAAGCTTTAAAATGTGACTCATTTTTAGACTACCCAGTTACATACCCTTCAATAAAAATGTATTTTCAAGACTGATATTTAGATTTATAACTGTTGTAAAAGCAAAGCAAAAATCTTATTGTGGTACCTTAAATGTGATTATACTCGTTAAAGAGTATTTCTGCAAATTATAATCGTAAGAGATTGTTTAATCAGAGCATTTAATTTGTAAAATGTACAAATAAATTATTCTATTTGGCTAGAATGGCAAAGTTGTCTATTCTGTGAAGATCACTATTTTCTTCTAGTTCATCAGCATACAACAGCTTAAACATGATTAAAAGGAAGTGGATTATAAGCTTACACTGATGAAGGAAAAAAAAATTAGGAAAAAAATACATGGCTGACAACAACAGGACGGCATAGCCATGGTTATTTTTTGTTTTAAATTGAATGTGGACAGTAGCTTTAATAAATGCTTTTAAAATGTCAACTTACAAAATCAAATAGTACTGAATAACTTTTTCGTACTAGAAAAAAGTATAACGATGTACTTGCATTGCATAAAAATGAAGTTCCCAATTTCCTCAGCAATGAGATTAAAGAAGATTAATGAGAATGGGAAATTACTGTCCTAGCCATCTTAAAATGGTCCTGCACCACTTGTGTTGATACAAAGTTACTCCTGTTTTCTGGCAAAGTTAGAAAATGGTAAGATGATTTTATAAGAGTACCTGTAGTTTACAGATGGTTAGCTTGATACCTAACTCAGGTAAGTGAGATTCTGCTAATAAGAGGGGGAATACTTACTGCAACAAGACTGCTGTCACAAATTCCAAATAATTTCAGCATGTAAAGCAGTGAAGTGGAAATCATTAAATGGAGTTCTGTTTTTAACAGAATTCTGCCAGGACTGATATTAAGGCTTGATGTTACTCCATATTTTACTCATGAGCTTAAGACCACCAACGAACATTACCAAAAGCAAAATAGCTGGATGTCAGTGGTTGGAGTGGTAAGACAAAACAGTCATCTTTGCTTGGTTAATTGGTCCCACTAAGAAGAGAAGAGGAAAAAAACCAATCAACCTAGGATGATGTATTGCCTCAGAGTTGCACATAAAAAAATCAAAGCAGAGATTGCAGGACATTGGGCTAAAAATCCAAGTCAGTACCTTGGATGGCAAGAACTCTTTCTTTCTTTTTTCCCTCCCCAAGAGCTCCCAATGCATTACTGTTGAAGAAGTTAAGCCAGGGATTTATAAGCAGGACAGAGCTGAGTAGCAGCTTTCTCGACCCCAAAGATGAATGTTCAGAGTGTCACATCTACTTCCTGGAGAAGGATTTTCAAAAACTATAACGGATTTGAACACTTTCCAGAGGGATCTTTGAGCCACCTTGGCTTACCAAAAGACAACCAAGTTGAGATGACTAGCATGAAATATCTTCATGACAAGAAAATAAGCTAATAAAGGACTAAAACAGTGACATAATGGAAAGATACATCAAGTTTCAGTTGAAAAGTGAAAAGGTTTTAAGCATGACTGGATTCAACCAGTGGGACTAGTTATCAAGAAAAACTATAGTCTTCAAAACAAACCACCATCAAGATGGATCCATGTTAGCTGGTAAGTCAGAGGCTCACCACCAGACAAAAACCACTCAGATTAAATGATCAAATAACGTACTCTTGTCTTACACACCAAGACATAACAGTAACTGCACTCAGCTCAGTTAATTGCACACAAACCAGGTAACAATTTAATGCACTTCACTGTGATTCTGACAGATGCACACGGCCATATGGTATATTTAGAAGCATATGCAAAATTCAGGACATGTTTGAAAATGATCTTCTAAGCAGAAGAACAGTTTAACTATCGTTATATTGAAATAAGATTACTTTATAGGTAAGTTAGAAACTTGTATTTTGCTATATAGACTTTGCATGTCATGATTCTTTCTAAGAAATGCTGCTTCTCACATCACAATATGTTCTTCCAGAGAAGACTGGATACAGCATCTCATTTAAAGATCTTGCTATATTCCTAAGTCATCCTTATTTGAGAAGGAAACGTGCTACAATACTAGAAGAGACGATTATATGGTAAGCTCGGCCTCTCTGCCCACATATATTTGGAGAATTTGTGTCAATTTCATTATGCTGAAACATTGAGGGGTTTATGAGATTATATAGAAAAACAGTGCTAACACAATGTTTAAATAGCTAGACATAAATAAGAAAGCATCACAAATTACTTAGCTCAGCCTATGCTTATGGATCAAATTCACTAACTTTGCTTTTGTTAAAAATTATTTGTAGCACAAAGGTAAGGCAACAATTTTTCCAAAGAAGATAACAGTTCCTAGTTTTTAAGAAGTTGTATTTTCATTCAACCTTTTAAGCTCTTTGACAAAAGGTGCTTATTGTTCTGTAATGGTTTATATTACCATTTGGTACTTTTGTAACTTTTGGCCTATTGTGAACATGTCAGCTTATTCTCATGACTGAGTCACATTACAGTTCTAAAGCATTTGTTCCCCTTAAGGCTCTGCATGTAGGTTTATGTATTTATGCATAATATGCAGCTGTAACTAGAATATAGAAAAAAATCTCTTAATTGCTGCAGGCAGCATATTATTTACAGAAGGTAGAATAGAAAAGGCTAGGAATGAGTTGACCTTCCAAACAATTATCGTTCAGCTACGTTAAGTATGAGACAATAATGAAGGTGAGAAATAAAATTAAAAAAAAAATAACAATAATCAGACACTTTACTACTTAGTTCTCAGATGAGTGATTGCTCTCCACCACTGTTGGTACATCTGGAGCAATTAAACCAAATTAGTTACTAAATCTAAAAACAGTTCTTCTGTTCTAGAACAAATTTTATCATAAGAAAACTAGGGTGATTTCTATATCCAACTTGAGAAACATCTCAGTTATGTACAGTTTATCTCAATCCCATGTAGCAGGTAAAAACACAGCCAAATTAAAGAGGTAAAAAACTGAAAGGATGTGGCAATATTCAAGTTTTCTGTTGCAAGTAAGTTACTGATGATGTTTAAAATAAAGCTTTAAATTTAATCTCAGTGCAAAACACTAACTGATCCTAAGATCATGGAATATCAACATTTATTTCCAGGCAAGTTCTAGTGGATAAGAAGCTAAATGTACTTTTAAATAAGGAGCCTGAAATCATGAAGTATTTTAAATAGTGGCTTTAGGTCAAGTACATTCTAGCACAGTAATACTTCCAGTGGAAGTATTCATTGCATTCAAGAGAATACAGAATCAAGTTCCCTCAACTAACTTAGCTTTCAATGTACCAGTTTGATTTCAGTCACACCTGCAATTTAATTCCACAATGGATCAATGAGAATTTATTTCATATAGTCACCTGTCCTCACAAAGTACAACTCATACTCCCAAGCTATAAACATGGCTTTTGAACAGCAAGTGGTGCCACACTCTAGCTGTGACAGCAAGAGTGTAGATCCCTCAGTTTCTCACAAAAAAAGAGAAACAACCCATGAACTTTTCAGCTGACATCCTAGTGACATGCAGTGTGCGTATCAGCTGTTTAAGACAAGGGGCTCCTCACACTCAAAAACAGTTGCAAGTGTAACATTCAGAGACTTTCTTTACACTGAAACTATATCAGTGGTAAGAAAACAGAAAAGGAAGTGTAATATCCTGAAGTTAGTTTTATATGAAGGTAATTTTGTTTCCAGCAGCTAAAGTAAGCAAACAAACTCAAACTGTCACAACTACTAAACAGAGGCTGACAGGTTTAATTAATTGTAGGCATTATATTTTATTAAAAACACTGCACTAATTTCTGTAATTAGTAGAATATCATATCTTTGGAAACCAGGTATTTTAAGTTATTTGATTTATGTAGTAAATATGTTTATTTTTTTTCCCTGAAATAACTTCAGCTATTTCTGATTTCATAACTGAAGTTTTTCTAATCTCTTTTCTCTGCATTTTGTATAGAATCGCTTTCAAGCTGCATGAGTTTAGCCATGCATCCTCTTTATACAGACCCTTTCACACAGAAAAAGGGCACAAAATAAGCTCAATGCAGCAAAGGTGTTGAGGAATGAAAGCGAAAATGGTGAGGTCATCAGAAATATCTTGTGCTAAAATACATTTTGGTTAAGAAAGGACTAGGTTTCAAGTCAAGTGGATTCATCTTTCAAATGAGTCCTATCTTTAAGAACGCTGTACCTTCAATTTCAAATGATACATGCAAAGGCTTCTTTAAATCTCTTACTGCATGAAGATTAAGATATACAATATACTTTTAAAGTATGTATAATTTGAAATACATCTAAGAGGAAGAAGGTCTATAAAAGAATGGCAGAAAAAGCGTTAGTATAAGTTCAGGAGTGATCTATTTTCGTGAACTCTCCATTATGTAGATGCTTGAAAGAGAAAAAAAAAGCAGCAGAAACTATAGTTAAGTAAAAAGGTAACAAAGGTGCTGTTCAGAAACACTAAAGGAAGTCAGATAATTATGCCGGGTTAAGGTATTTTTTTTTGCGACAGCTTTGCTCGCAGAAGCAAGGAAGAAAAGCATCAGTCAGATGCCTGAAAGTGCAGTTGTGACTATGAACTTACAGGAATTGATTCACTTTGGTATCATGCCGGAGGAGTTGTAAGGCCCATAAAGGAAGGTTGATGCGTACTCATCTGTCACGGCGCTGTGAAAACTGGCTTGGCTGCTCAGGTTGCCGCCACTACTGCTGTTTCTGTTGTATAAGTTGTTGTTCAGTTCATGGTTATTTCTGTGAGGCAGCTGTAAGCTGCCGTTCAAGTGGCTGGAGATATGGCTTACAGAAAAACCTGTCCTAGAGGACGATGATGTCATTTTGCTCTCATCATCATCATCATCATCTGAAGCAGTATACAGGTTCCCTAGAGAACTGGCTAGTCTGGAGTTTATGGAAAAGCTGAACAGAAAACACATGCAGGGAAAAAAAAATACAAATACGTATGTACAGATATATACAATAAATTAACAGACAACTCAGAAGATACCCGGTGAATAACACAGACAGTTCTGAAATAATTTGTGTTGGCACTCAGGTTTACCTTGTAGTTCTCAAATACCGAAACCCAGAATTCTTTGTCAGGAGCTCCCAAAGTTTGTTTACTCAAGTACTACCACGGCCAGCTTTCACGTCTGCCAAGCCACATGCACATGCAGGAGATGGTGTTAAAAGGCTCAGGCAGTGGCTGATCTACATTGCAGTACTTGGTGCACATAGAACAGTTTAAGAACTCCTGTTGCTTGAAATCAGTAACATGATGCAAGTCTTCAGGTAACCACATAATATGATAAATATTGAGAATAAAAATAGGGTGTCCTGAAACATTTCTTTAGTTAGTTATTATCTTCAAGTAAATATTTGTGCCTAGAAGTCTTTAATAAGGCATTGATCATTCTAAATTTCATCTGACACCCATAATTACTTATTATAAGTAATAATTGTATTAAATAGTAATAAAACAAGGGTTGATAAAAATTATATTAATTACCACTCAGTATTCTTCTGTAGATTAACAGTATATAGACTTGTAAGAATACTTGCAAAGCTGCTATAAACTCAAACGAGCAAAACAAAAAAATAACCTGAGCAACAAAATACTGTTTCTGACTTGATAGAATCCCACCAAAACTCTCATACCAGTAGTATAGGTTTTGGTGTGGGTTTTTTTGTATTTTAAATTTGCAGGCAACTAAAGTTTCGCTAGTAGAACAGTAAATCACTTTGTAAGTAAATTTAAGCCTTCTAATACCCAAGAACACCAAGTGCTGAAAACCACTGTAGTATACAGTAAGTATTTCTACCAAAACGAGAAGAAGCAAAACACCTTTTGAGGTTGGAGCCTGAGGACGTGGGAATTCTGCTTATTCTTTCTGCGGATGGTGAGTTAACTGTCATCCCTTTGGAGGCCTTCAGAGGAGATACGGATCCTTCTATGCTACCTGAAGTATTCAGTCTAAAAGCAGGACAGAATTTTAGTGAGAAGCAAGATTTTTTTAAAGTGAAACAGACAGCTCAAACAAATAGTCTTTCAATGCATAGATGGGCATTTTAAGAAGTGTGAATTCTCAAGGCTGAGTACCAAGAACTCACCAGCAAAAACTCAACAGTTTCCCTGGTTTTAAATATCTTTTCACAAAGAACTTTTCAAATATCCCATTCCCAAGTTTTTCCCCTGCTGTACCATATTATACAATTACAGATCTCTTCACCTCAGCAATTTAAGGCTAAGTATCCATTTAGTAGGAAATTTCTTGTACTTTTGATTATAAATTTGAGTAAGAATACTTTTTGTCCTTATAAAGCAAGCATAAACAGAAAAACACAACACTAGGCTTTCTCGAGAACATCATCATTTCAAAATGAGAGCAAGAACAATTTTACAAAGTTGCACAGAACATAAAGCTCTTTCTCTGGGGGGACTCTTAACAACTGAATACCTCACATTTTGATAATGAGCTGTAGGTATGGCACACTGGACTACTCAAATATGTTAACAACATAGTTGTTCATATTCATTTATTAAAAACTAATAAATGAATAGCCTCACAGTAGTAGGTAATTCTCTCCATCCTTAGACAAGAGGACATTATCATGACCAGCTCTTAAAGGATGAAAGACCTTGGGTACAAGTCTCCAATCAAAAGCACATAAGGAATGACATTGAACAAAAATAGCTTTAATTACACAAAAAGAACAGGTAAACAACCATCTCCAAGATTAGACATCTGGAGCAATCAATCTCCAAAATCCAGGATGTCACAAAACTGCAGAGAATTTGTAATGACATATTTTGTCTTACATGTTCTATTTTAGATGCAGTGGGGTAAAGGATGCAACGGTTTACAAAAATGAAAGGCTCAATATTAAGAGTTACAGGAATGGCAGAATTAAGTAAATTTTCACTCTGTTTTGTTTTCTTTTGGAGGGCACTACTAGTAACAGTCTGAGATTAGTACAGGTGAGAAATGAAATAAACATTTAGAAAATGAGAAGAAACTACTGGCTTTATTGTTCGGAACTTTCTATAGAGCCAAAGTGTGTAGTAAAGTGTGCAGTGAGGACATATTAAAATGTGAAAAGGTACTAAAACTCAATGTTTATCTGGTACATCTTCTAAAAATAAGTACAGATGGTATCCATTAAGGAATACCTCTAATTCATCTACTAAAAGACATAGGACAGAAAACTGTGATACACTAGTCGATATCTAGAAAATTTAGGGTTTTGAGATAAATAATTTTACCACATAAGCTGGTTATGAGTTAACTAGTCATTCCTCCATTGTGTAACAGCACAGATATTAGAAAACATGACTGAGGAAATTACTTCTATGTATTTATTAATAAGAATTCAAGGTATCCCTGAAGTAGAGCTGTACCCTCTGTCCATTATATTTTTGGTTTTTGTATTTGCAGGTGTTTGGAAAAAAAGTTCATTACCTCCCACTTCTCAGAAGCCTGAGATTGCTAATCAATTGATGTAATTAAGTATAACTCAAAACACTGAAAATTTAAGACCAAATGGTACACATTTAGAACTTAAAAACTAAAGTTAATACCTGAAAGGTTGTGATATTGACCTGGTGTGCAGTTTCCTATCTTGCAGCCTAAAGAAACAAAAAGCAGCAATCTTTCTCAAAGGAAAAAAAGCCTTTCCCCTCCTCCAAAGCATACTTACATGTCTCATAGTGGCTTTAAAGTACAAGACAAGTTAAGAGTTACGAATTGTTGGCAATCATTATTTTAATTTACAGTTAAACAAAAGAGATCTCAGGTTTATATTTAAACTTCACATTTTTACTGGTTCTGAGAAACTCAAAATTTATACAAGGAGAAAAGGATTTATAGAAAGATAACTAAGTTCATGGAATAATACTTTATTTGAGACATAAGTTTTAAAATTACAGATATAAGTGTGAAGGCTTTGAGATATTTTTAACTTTCTTTTACTGCTACATAATAACTAGGTAACCTGAACAGGAAGACAGAGGTTAAAAAAAATAAAATTAACGAATAAAATCGCAAAACAACAGGTATACACCTAAAGACATTTCCTCCACAGAAGAATCTGACAGTGTAAACTGAATTTAAAATTGCAAATTACCTCCAAATTAATTGATTACCTCAGAGCTCCAGTTGTAGCAGAACATGTCCGTCTCCGACTTTTTAAGGCATTAAGCTTATCTCCCTGCGTCATGCCATTCTCAGTTTCCACACTTTCTTTGTCTTCAAAATCATTCTAGGAAACAAAGTATGCAAGCAAGGAAACACATAAAATCCTTGGGGAGTGGAGCAGTTTCAAAGTATTGAACATCTCCTTTGCAAAGACTGTAATTTAAAAGGCTAAACAGTCTTCTGCATTGTATTGGGTTGGCCTGGCCAAATTTTGGC
>NW_009709444.1:0-16594 GCF_000703405.1 Apaloderma vittatum
CCAAACACCCTTTTTAACCCCTTTTACCCCATTTTCTCCCACCAAACGCCTCCTTTCCCCCTAACTACCCCCTCTGCCCCACAGTTTCCTCCCTCAGCCCCATAGATTCCTCTTCACCCCATAGAGCCCCCCCTGCCCCACATCCTGCCCCATAGATCCCCCAAAACACCCCTCTACAGCAAAAAGCCCCCTTTTACTCCCTTTAATTCCCTTTTTACCCCTTTTTCCCCCCAACTCCCCTCCTTCTACCCCATAGCGACCCTCCCTGCTCCATATTCTGCCCCATAGATCCCCCTAAACCCCCACAAAACCTTGTTTAATTTGCCAAATCCCCCTCTTACCACCCAAATCCCCCCTTTATCCCCCCAAACCCATTTATAAGCGGGTTTTACCCATATTTGAGGGGTTTCCACCTGCATTTACGTGGGTTTCACCCATTTTGGAAGGGTTTATACCCATTTTAAGGGTTTTTTTTGCCCA
Organism: Apaloderma vittatum; assembly: GCF_000703405.1. Taxonomy (NCBI): domain Eukaryota; kingdom Metazoa; phylum Chordata; class Aves; order Trogoniformes; family Trogonidae; genus Apaloderma; species Apaloderma vittatum. Next base: position 481 of record NW_009709444.1, read on the forward strand.
CTTTTAAGGTGTTTTCATCCATTTTTGAGAATGTTTTACCTGGTTTTGAGGGTTTTAACCCATTTTAAAGTGGTTTCACCGATTTTGAGGGGTTTTCACCCATTTTGAGGGGGTTTTACCAAATTTTTGAGCTGGTTTTACACATTTCTATGGGGGTTTTACCCATTTTTAAAGTGTTTTCACCTATTTTAAGGTTTTTTTACCAATATTTTATGGGTTTTACCTAATCTTATGGATGTTTACCCACTATTTTTTGGGGGGTTACCCATTTCTGAGGGATTTTTGCCTATTTTTAAGGGGTATTCACCCATTTCTGAGCAGCTTTTACATATTTTTAAGGAGTTTTTGCCAATGTTTGAGGAATTTTACCCATTTCTGAAGAGTTTTCACCCATTTTGAGGGTGTTCTTCCCATTTTAAAGGGGTTTAACCTATTTTTAAGGAGTTTTCTTTTCACATTTTTAATACTTCAGAAAAGGTTTTAGCCATTTTTAGGAGGTTTTCACCCATTTTTAAGGGGGTTTTACCCATTTTTTACCATAGATAGGGGCTGGGACCCATAGATGTAGGGCTAGGACCTACAGATGGGGGTCTGGGACCCACGGATATGGGGCTGGGACCCATAGATGTGGGCCTGGGACCCATAGGTGGGGTCTGGGACAAATAGATGTGGAGCTGGGACCTATAGATGGGGTCTGGGACCAATAGATGTGGGGCTGGGACCCACAGATGGGGGCTGAGACAAGGCCAAGGTCATATTCAGCACCTTCATCCAGAGGCTCAATTTCCCTATGAAAACTGTATTTTTGAGAGACAGGATATATGTAGTTGGTGGAAGGAAAACCGTTTTTTGCCATTTTTGAACTTAGCGTGCACAAAGGTCCTTAAAAGTCAGCCGAGGAGCGGGTGTGACACCTTCAGGACTCTTCTTTCCACCAACACAACAAGTGAATGCTCTGGGGAGCTGCTGCTTCTCCTTTCCGGAGCCCTTCTTCCCCTGGCTCAGGCTGGGCAGGCTGAGCCTACCTCTGTCCACGCCGTCCTTGCCGGTCTGCCCTCAGCAGGCTGGTGGGACAGCACCAACCTGCTCCCAGGTTTGCTGTGGTGTCCTGGTGAAACACCGCGGGCTGATGTCTGGTGAGATCCTGCTCTCACGCCTGCTAAGACACACCGTTGGAATGCCTGTGGTGACGCCTTCTACATTTCAAGACAAGTGAGATCAAACATTTAAATCTTTGTAATTTTTTTTTCAGTAGTATATGTGTGTGTGTGTGTGTGCTGTGCAGATATGCAAATATATTTAAATATTTGTTTTCACAGCCTGTGTCTTGTTCCAAAAGAATGGTCCTAGGTGGTCCAGGCTCCACAGACACACTTCCAGCCAGCCCTTGCTAAAGCTTTCAGTCTGCCCTGAATGCCGGCACGGAAGGAGCAGTGGTGAGCTGTCAGACCCTCTCCTTCAACTACTGGAGATGCTCCTCACAGCCAGCAGCCCCGACATGGGCATGTTAACTGCAGGTTCAGACAACAAGCACGATCAGCAGTTTTTCAGCAGGCCCAACCTTTATGAGAAGACAAGGGCATTGCCACAGGTCTTGTACAGGTGCGTGAGATATGTTTCAGGAGGTGGGGAGGGGAACACAGAGCAAACAGCAGCGACAGAGGCACTTAACCTGTGACACAGTGATCCTTTTGCTGCAAATACAGCCTCTGCGTCCAGGAAGTTTATTGGGCATGGGAGGAGAAAGACATCCACTAATGTAGCAACAGGACACAGGGCAATGGTTTTAAACTAGAGCAGGATACGTTTAGACTGACTATCAGCCCTGAAGAGCCCTGTGGATGTGGAGCTGCCCATCCCTCCATGAGCTGCCCCGCAGCCATGGCCAGGGCCACAGGGAAGTGCATCCTGGGGCTCATTGACGCTGTCAGGGTGGCCCAAGCAGGGACCAAACAGTTTTGGGAGCTGCTGCCGGCGCAGCTGGACCAGTGATGAGGAGCAGTGAGACCCTCTGGGGAGCCTTCCCTCCTGCCCACCAGGATGGAGGTGCAGGAGAAACTGAGAATGCTGGGGGCCAGATGGTTTGGGGTATTTTCCTTCCAATATTTTTTAAATTCTGTTTTTAATCATTGACTGGTTTTAATTTCAACCTACGAGTTTCTTTCTCGCTTTTACCCTTCTTTGTGGTGCTTCCTGGCTGGTCTTAAACCATGACAAGACCCTTCACCAGCTTTGTTGCACCACTTTGGACATGCTCCAGCACCTCAACACCACCCAGCACCATGGACTTGGGTGTTCCTGAATGGAGCAGCGGGTTGCCAATCATTTGCCCCTGGCTCATGGGGTCTTCATTCCACTCCTTATCCCTGTCTTCCAGCTCAGGGGGCTGGGAACCCTGAGAACAACTGCTCCTACTACTGAAGACTGAAGCAAATAAAGCATTCAAGGCCAAGTTGGACAGAGTCTTGAGTAGCCTGATCTAGTCGAGAGGTGTCCCTGCCCATGACAGGGAGGCTGGATTAGATGATCTCTAAAGTCCCTTCCAGCCTAGGCCATTCTATGATTCTGTGATTCGGTACCTCAGACTTTTCTCCACCCTCGGCAACTATCTTTCCTGCTACCTTCAATAAAGCGCAATGATTCTCCTTCATCCTGCATAACCTTACAACTTCGTTGTTGTTCACCTGAGCTGCCTGACTCTTCCAACCAAGGTCCGTAACTCACTTTTTTCCTCTGAGATCCAGCCAAAGCTCTCTGTGCAGCCAGGCCAGTCATCTTCCCCGCCACCTGGTTTCTGGGCACATGACAACAGCCTGCTCCTGTTCCACCAGGATTTCCTTCTCCATCATCAACATCTAGCTTTCCTGCACTGCTTTGCCCTTCAGGATTGCCTCCCAAGGAAATCTCTCAACCAAGACCCTCTACAGGCCAAAGTTTGCCCTTTGGAAGTCCAAAGGAGCTCTTCTGCTGACCTGCCCTCCTTACTTCTCCCAGAATCAAAAACTTTCCACTGCTTTCCACTGCATAAATTTATCATCAACAGTGGTTCCTTTCTGTGTTTCTTTGGAATGCCATCAATGAGAGGGATGCGACAGCTCAGCACTAGCTTTCCGTGTCAAATTGGTGCAGACTTTTTTCCTCTGGGAGAGAATCTGCCACCTTTCTGGTGCAGAGTGCTCTCAGATGCTGCTGCTGCTTCTTGGGGTTTGAGGCTTAGCCTGCAGATGGAACTGGAGTTTCTCTTTCTGGTGCCTTGCAACACGATGAAGGGTTTTTTATTTCCCCTGGGAGGCAGAAGTTGAGGGTTGAAAAGTGAGAGTGAAAAGCAAGACACCCAGGGAGAAGGAAAACTCAAATGAGCATGGGAAGCTGAAGGCTTCAGAGGTTGAATCTGTGGGGGAGCCCTATCTCTCAGTGATCTCCCCTTAATTCCAGGGCCAAGGACAAGAAAGATGTGTTTCTCAGGATGAGTTAGAGGTTCTCTGACTCATTGTTAGGTGAGGTTAAGGAGCTGCATGATAGGAAGCTTCTGCAGGAGGGCTTCCGGCCATCCAGGCCTGGAGGTCTGATGTGCATGGAAAGAGGAAATCAAGCCCTCAGCATCTCCTGAGAAAATAGGCAAAGACTGGAGGTGGAGCATGCTGGAAAATGTGCATTAGATGTGCTGGGAGAGACACTGGGCTTCGGTCTGCGCACCCTGCCTTGCTCTTGGCAGCAGGGAGGGACCACACAGAGCAATGCCCATCACCTTACGTGACTGAGCACTGGCGCCCCCTCCCAAGGAAAAAGCACCCTGCTTTTCACCTTCAGGGTGAGGAATTCTCCATCCGTGTAGATACTCCTAAGCAGTCTGGACCTGGTTCTGGGCAACTAGCTCTAGGGGGCTCTGCTTAAGGAGGGAGGTTGGACTAGATGGTTTCCAGAGGTCCTTGCTGACCTCAACCAGCACTGCTGGCTTCTGCAGCACTGAAACCCACCTTGTCCCTAGTAAGGATGCTCTGCACACACACTGGGCTCCTTACCACACGTGGCACTGGTAGAAACTTGCAGTACAAGGGTAAAAACTTCAAAAGATCAAGAGTGGTTTTTTATCGTGTGTAACTATCTCTGATGTAAACCTCTGCTGCTCAGAGCCAGGTTCTTGAAAAAAACTCCCGTAAATACAAGAATGCTTGTAAACTGCATGATGCCTCACTGGCAGTGGTGTCAGGGCCAGCAGCTGTCCTCGCTAGCAGTCTCACACATTTGTTCGTATTTTAAAAGAGTCCTTGTGAGTTCTCTCCACTTGGTGTCAGGATAGGGACTGCTCTGACGCGCATTCACACAGAACAGTGTCTTACAGGGAGTGTGAATAAAGCCCAGAGCCTTCTCTCATCTGCCTCAATCATTACCCTGTCGTGGTTAAAACAAGTCAAGTAACTCCAATACATTTTCATGACATAGCTTTCACCAGTTCCTTTACTCATTGATCTTCCTCATCTTATCCCTTGACCAGTGCCTTCCCTTATTCCTCTTAGCCTTGGCAAACCCTCCAAGTCCTAGCAAAAGTATTCAGTGACAAAGAACAAGTTCCCTCTCCTAAATAACAACATTTGGCTGGTTTTAGCTGAGTAGCAAAGAAACATATTAGCAGCTAGACAGACGGTTTAGATGTGCAAAATGAGGCTTGTGGTGACCTCTGACTGAGGGACGGGACTCTGGAGGGGCAGAGATCAGAGCTGTTACATGGCACATGCTTCTTGGCATCCTCCTCATGTTAAGAGGGAAATGGTCTGGTCAATCCAGTGTGATCCATTTCCTTCTGAGAAGGTGGCTGTCATCTCCCAGGGCTTCTGCACAGCCCCTTTCCCAGATGAGGGGCAGCAGCGTCTCCTTGAGCACTGCTTTTCTCCATACTGCTGAATTAGACATCCCTCCATCTGGAAAAGGTCATTCAAGTCAGTGCTTATATGACCTTACATTTCCAGTTGCTTTCCAAACACAGCAAAAGACATGACTGTTTCCTCCAAAGCAGACGAGACAGGCAAAGGGTGTGAGGTAGCAGAACTTGCCTCCCTCCTGGATGGAGAATTTTCATCTGGATCAGTCAAATTTTCTGCATGGGGAGGAGATCATAGAATCATAGAATGGCCTAGGCTGGAAGGGACCTTAGAGATCATCTAGTCCAACCTCCCTGTCATGGGCAGGGACGCCTCTCAACTAGATCAGGCTACTCAAGGCTCCGTCCAACCTGGCCTTGAACACCTCCAGGGAGGGAGCAGCCACAAAGTCTCTGGGCAATTTATTCCAAAGTCTTGCCACCCTCTACATGGAGCAAGTTGTCATGCCTCCCCACACAGCCACCAGTCAGCAGCAGACAGGCAGGCAGAGCTCTTGGCTGCCAGCCCCCATCACCCTGCAGCATTCCCCCATCCTCTCTGTGAGGGACGCCTTTCCCAGTAGAGCAGGGGGCCGTGGGGACAGAGGCCAGGGCTACTGTGGGTGGTCTCCTACCTGAGGACGGAGCAGCATTTTTCCAGCAAAATCAGCATCTCCTCTGCCCAGTGCTGCCCTGGCTGCGCTGTCAGCTGATGGCACTATGTAAGAAACAGTGGTGTAGTGGCAGCAGAAAGTTTCATACCACATATTCTGTGCTGCCATGGACTGAAGGAGAAGGCTATGGTCCAGCAGATGTAGCTTTCCCATCAACAACTCTAAAGAAAAAGGAAATTAATTCCTCTTTCTCTGACACAATCTCTCAGTGCTGCTTTACCCCCTTCACCTGGTCCTTTTCCCAACATCTATCTCCCCCCTGTGGAAGGTATTTAACGTGGCTTTGTTTTGTTTTCTCTGCTTGTAATTTTGGGGGTGCAAATTCACAAACCAAATACCAGAGGTGCCTTTCATTTTGCTAAAAACTTTAATTTTTCAGTCTCCTTGTTTTTGCTAATTTCTGATGTTTAGTAACGGCAGCTATTGCAAAACAAATGCATTGGGATAGATGCCAAAAGATACGTGTGCTGCACGTGTGAAGCACCATGCTTCTACAAAGGACACTATATGGAAGCTGTAGCAATTCTGAGGCAAGCCTTGGGCAGCCAAGGGCTACCAGAGTGATGCTGAAGGCACAGGCTGCAGTCAGAGGGAATCCTGACAGCAACAGTTTTGAAACAGAGCTTCAGCCCCATTTCTGAAAGCTGCAGGGCAGTCCCCTTCTGTCCAGGGAGGCAGGTGCTGCTGATGGTCTCAGCTGCGTGCTGAAATTCCCACACTTGCTCTTGGTCCCAGGGAAGACTAAGAAATGAGCTTTAATAAAAAAAAAATCCCGATGCTGGAGTCTGGCACAGAAGAAGAGAGTTTCAGTTATTTTGCAGGAGGCTCAGTAAAGAACCCAAGAGACAGCAGTCTGGCACTCTGAGCCTTGGCCCAGGTGTAGCTTACCTGAGGAAAAACAGGACAGGAACCCAAATCACCTCCTACCAGACCATTATTTGAATTTTGACTCTTGGCTCTACACCTCAGTGAGGGACAGAGAGGTTTTGCTGTGCTAAGCAGAACACCCTCATGGCCTCTCAACAGTTTAAATAAGGGAGAATTGAGTATTTTTCACTTGAGGCCATTTGTCTAAACTCCAAAAAGCCTGATTATGCAAAGACTGAAAATATTTTTGCTTTCAAACTCAAACAGGGCTACTTCTTTCTGAAACACAAGCCAGTGTTATTCTGCTGTGCAATGAAAGATCAATTCTTCAGGCTGTGAAAAGGAGGCTTTTAGGCAGTTTGGGTGCCAGGGGTCACAAGGCCATCCTCTGCCCCGCTCAGCACACAGAGACCTCCTGTCCACCCGCGGGCAGCTGCTGCAAACAGCTTTGCTGCAGTCGGTGGAGCCTGAGACCAAACCAGTCAAGAAGCAGTCAGGGGGATTTCAAATGTTCTCTGTTTGTAAAGAGAATTCACAGAATGTTTTGAGGAAAAAGCAGGGAAGAACAGCACAATGACACAGCACAAGCAAACCGTGTGGTTACGGCTGGGCTGAAAGGGCAGCATTTACTCCAGTGCAAACAAAGGATTTGGGTGGAAGGAGGAGGAGTTGGAGTGGTTAGCCATGAAATTCTTCCCAAGTTGGAAGGTAAAATAAAAGAAAAGATCTATCCATGGAGGTTAGGGAAACTGAGCCAAAGCCTTCTTAGAAGGCGAGGAGAAAGAAGGAAAGGATGCTGAGGAGATCGGAGAAGTGAGAGACCATCAGCAGTGTGCTGATGGGTGCGATCACTGGGGAGTCCAGTGATTAGGACGTGCAAAGAAAGGCTAAGAATGTCAAAGCCGTGTGTGACAAATCATGGCACCGATGAAAACCAGCAGAGGCATTCACAGAACACAGAACAGCCTCAATGGTTGTGTGTGTGGTTACTCAAATGCATGCCTGCTGTTTTGTTACATTCTGTAAGCATTTACAGAATCATAGATTTGTTGAGGCTGGAAAAGACCTTTGAGATCTGCAAGTCCAACTGTTAACCTAACAATGCCAGGTCCACCACTAAACCATGTCCCTAAGCAGCTCATCTATACATCTTTCAAACACCTCCAGTGATGGTGACTTCACCATTTCCCTGGGCAGCCTGTTCCAATGCCTGACAACCCTTTCCATGCAGATATTTTCTCTACTATCCAATCTAAACCTCTCCTGGTGCAACTTGAGGCCAATTCCTCTTGTCCTGTGGCTTGCCACTTGGGAGAAGAGACTGAGCCCGACCTTACTACAACCTCCTTTCAGCTAGGTGTAGAGGGATAAGGTCTACCCTCAGTATCTTTTTCTCCAGGCTGAGCAACCCCAGTTCCCTCAGCTGCTCCTCACAAAACTTGTTTTCCAAGCCCTTCACCAACTTAATTGCCCTTCTTTGGACATGCACCAGCACCAAGGTGAGCCAAACCACAGTGAGGAAAGACGGATGATCACGTGAATGATTTCAGGAGAACATTCCTGCGCTGCAGTTGTGCACTCTGACCAGGCAGCTGATCATAAGTAATTGGCACAAGTGTGTAAACAAAACTAAAAGGGAGGAAAGATAACAGACAGAAGAGAATGAGAAAGGAAAAACAGGGAAAGGAAAGAGTTAAGTATCCGGGAAAAGGGTAAGGAATGCCAACAGGCCTTTATGTTCAAAAGTAGCACGGCATGGAGTAGAAATTAACCTCTTTTGAGATCTATGCCTCTGGTTACAGAAATGTTAGGTTTTTATCATAAATGCATTTGAATTTTCAGCATTAAAAAAATCTGAATGGTGGAAAACAAACAGTAAAATGAATGCATTTATGTGTCTTCATTTTTTTCCTCCACATCTGGTTTGGATTACTATACTTTTCTTTCTGGTGGTAGAATATTGTTGAAATGTGTTTATCTGATTTCTTCCCCCTTCTCCTCCCTCTAGCTAATCACTGAATATAGACAGTATTCTTATTTCAAGCAGCATGCTTTACAAAGAGCAGGCCAAAACATGCCTCAGCAAATATTTCTGTGCATGCATTATTAGGAGGAGAATTTTTAAAATTATTGTAGTATATTTAAATGCTTGCAAAGACGTACAGCTTGATAAGAGGCTGTTGGAGTGGACTGAAAAACACCTATCAATACCAGCCACGGGATGCAGTTGTGGAAAAACTTGGTATGTTTAAGCTTTTCCCAATTTGTTAGAATCAGTCTACAGAAAGGAAGTAATTACTATGTTCATTTCTGTAGGTTCCTGCATTTCTAATGCAGCCTGACTAAATTCCATTTCCACTTAGTTTTACAGGGTTCGTCTCCAAGGGCTCTTTGTGATGCAGCATCTCCAGTTTTCAGAGGTCTGGCTTCTCACTGGAAAACTGCTGCAGTGCTGAGAAGTAAGGCATCCCAAAGCCATCTCACACTTGCTCGTGGGCAGAAATTGTGGAATGCTGAGTATTCTGTGCATCAAGCCTTGCCAATGGCTGGAGAAAAACAAAGCCGTTATTAAAACCAGCATTGTCATTTTTTTTCCAGCAAAAGCAAGACTCATCTGGTTGTTGTGCTGTTCGAGACCATGTCTGCAAGGCTGAGCAGTGTAGACTCTGTTTACTTAGGGATGGACTTCAGAACCAGGATATTCTTAGTGTTTCATGTTTGAAATCTGCTTGGCTCAGGGTAGTGGGGAGGCTGCAGGTGAGGGGACGAAAGAGCAGCAAGGGCAAGATCTACGTGTTTCCATGATTCCTGAGGCAGGAGATAGCTAAACGTCATCTACCACAAGCTCGAATGATGATGGCTACATTGCGGAAGCACCTCAGAGCTTCAGCTTGATGTCCTGAGCACATCTGAAATAATAGCTTTGGTGACTGTACAGGCATTTGAACCGTGTGGGGTTCAGGCAGTCTTCTTGTGCTCTGGGCTGTTAGCTTTCCTTTTCTTGTAAAGAGATGGCCCTGATGAGTACAAACGACTCTACAGGCAGGTGGCTCATTAATCAGCGTTAAGTGATTGTGGTGAGTCACCTGAAGCCAGCTAAAGACTCTCCAGAACAGGCATTATTCAAGGTCTGTTACATTTTAATACTAGTTTGCTTTAATAAGTGATTTCTCTGAAGGACACATTTCATTCACTGTTAAGTTTTCTTGGGAGTGTCTCCTAATAGTGTTCTGGGTTAAAGGGTGGCAGAAGAATCTCTCAAAAGTAGAAAATTTTCGTTAACAAAACACCTGGTTTTTTCCCAAGGCCACACATGTCCCAAAGTCAGCTTGAGCCAAAGCATGGCTTGTCATTAAGAAAGCTAGGCTTTGTTTTTGTTAAAAACTAGTTTTAAAAAAAACTAGTTCTCATTAAGGCACTTAGAAACAGTAAGATGAGAACTGTAATAATAATAATTCTGTAATAATAATAATTCTGACAGTTTTTGGTAGAAACAATTACTAACCAAAAAAAAAACACCCTAAAACCAAATCAGCATGCGAACAAAAAGAAAATAAATACAACAGAATTCTGATTTTTCTTGAGTGATTCACTTGCCTACATATGGAACTAAACAAATGCAGAAAAACAACTATTTGTAGAAGCTGTTTCAGTCGAGATGACTTTGTTTGCTTATTGTTGTCTATGCAGGAAGTGCTGAACTGTAAAAGCTGTAATAGCTGTAATGGAAGTAACTTTTCTTAAGCTTTTTACTCTTTCACTTCAAAGTTTGCAAGCACATTTTTCACACTCTGTGTTATCTGGGTTTTTTACAAAGAGTACCATGGCCTGTAGAAGTGACTGCAGTCGCTGAGGAGCCAAATTGACAACTGAAGCATCTGTGTTCCTTAATCCCAGGCATTCTGAATCCTTGCATGTTCCTGCATGCAGTTTGCTATAGCCTTGGACTCCATTTAGAAACAGTGACCACAGAGCCAGTTGGACTGGAGCAGTCCTGGTGGAACCGTCTCCCACTTCAAGTAAGTCATGAAAGTTATTTAGTGAATATAAAATCAGAAACACCTCTGAACGACATACACCTGGAAAAACATACCAAGAAAACTTTGATGTAATATGAGAATGAGTTCCAGTGTTTCCGACAAGGATTTGGTTCTTCCTTTGGTTCCTCCTTCCCTATAGGAAGCAGAGTTTGCATTTCACAGTCTGGACCCCAGTTTGTAAATGGACGTTACTTCCAGGGACTCTTCCGTCTCTTTACTTTGGAGGTACCTGTAAACAATGCTTTGTCATGAACTAGCTCACCTCAAGATCTTCATTAGACAATGAAGACCTCACTGAATTCATGGCTTGATTTGATTTAAAAGACATATTTTCGGATGCAGCAGATTCAGAGAGGCTCAGGCGACCATGCATGAATCAGAAAATCATAGTGGAACTTGGTGAGCTAGAACAGTGGTCCCATACTGACATCATAGAAACTAAAACTGTGAGATTGTAATCCATTATGATAGGAACAGGAAGATCTTCCATAAGTTTAGTAAAAAATGGAAATACAAGTGTGTGTGCTTAAAAATGCGTAAGGAATGCATACCTAAGGAGTCTCTGGGGCTGCTACCTGCTCTTTGATGAATATGTGCATCACATTTTATCTATGGTCAGCAAATTGGTGCTCTGAGAGATGGGACTATTATCAAAATGAGTAATTTAATCTAAAACAAAAAAATGAAGTAATGAGCTTTGAGATGAGATTTTAGACTGCCTCTATTAACAAGTGAGTCCTTGATGCTGTCTGACATCTTGGAAAATGTAAGTTTTGTGGTTCAACTCTGTTTTGAAGCTGTATTTACCGGATTTCTTCAGTTTACAAAGGAGTGTCTTGTGTACTGTTGAAAGCAGCTCCTTCAGCTGCTGTCGTAGGAAAAAACGGAAAACTTGCAGGACCCAGGTGATATTGCTGTGTGTGCAATGAAGAGTTACTGTGTTCTTCTGGATGTTCCTGTAGATCCATTCCGTGAAAAAAAGCACAGGCAGGAAACGTAACTCTGCCCTGCTGCCCAGTGCAAGACTGGACAACACATCCCTGCAGAAAGCTGAAATTTATTTGGGCTGCAGTCTTTAAGGTGAAAAAGAAAACCAGGTGACAGGAAAAGAATGAATTCTGATTTTTTTTTCTCCCACTGCAGTATGCATGGCTCTGACCCCTGCTCGAGGGCATCAGCCCGCTGACAGTGCCTGCCCTTCGCGTCTCTGTCACTGAACCAGCACCGTGGCTGTGCTTTGGCCTTCCTTTTATGGAAGACGGTAATGTTATCTTTAGATATCTTAGTGTTATCTTTAGATCAGAGTGAATTATAGCCATAGTAACTCTTTTTTTTAAAAAAAAAAAAAAGCGAAAGACATGACAGTGTGCTCTGTCATCTGTCTTGTCATGATAGTCTGAATTCAGATTTAAACTGCTTAGTGTTCTGGATTTATTGAGTCCTCAGAGAATAAGATCCTAGAGTCTATTTTATTCAGGTATGTTTTACAAGACATAAACACTAGCCATGTCTTTCCAAGAATTGAATAGTCTTACTAATTTATAATGATGTTTAAACCAACAGAATTTCATCGTCTAGATAGTCCACTAGCTGATACTACTGCATTCAGAACCTAAACAAATTGCATGCTGCAAAGAGCTTCTCCTGACCTCCCATCTCCCAGCTGTCAGACTGGAAAATAGGTTATGATAACACATTTGGGAGTTCCATCTGGGGAAACAGACTTGAGCAGACTAAGTGACCTTGCCACCCAATTCTCTTTTATATAGAGGCTTCTTAAAGCTGAGTGCCACTTCTGCTGATAAAGTTATCCCGAGCCAAAAAAAATAAAGCCTTGAAAGCTTTGAATTTTCTCCAGTGATTTCCAGGTAGCCAGTGCAGCTGCTTGAGCAGCACTGCAATGTTTTCCTGTTGTAAAGCCCCACTTAGTAAGTGGGCTGCCAGGTTCCAAACTAGATTTGGTGTCCAAATGGTGTCATTAAACAGGAGAAGATATTAGGACTAGACAGGGAATGGCCTAGCCCAAATCTGAAAAAAACATTAATCCACAGCTTTTCCAGTTCTTCTTACTGAAAAATGATGAAAGTACTATGTCAACACACAGCAGGTAAGAAAGATGAAGTGCCAAGCAAAAAGATTTATCATGTACATAATGAAGTTCTAAGGTGTATATTCATACCCAAACTGTTCTGATGTGTCATTTAGAACATGTGGTATCCAAGAGAAACCATGAATTTTTCTGAACCCTATAAATGTTGTCAAGTATTTAGTGATGAAGTATAGCAGACATTGGTTCATGGTGTGTCTCCTTTCAAAGTGAAGCTGAAATATTTAAAGAGTAGTTAAATTCTGCACAACTTCCACCTTTTTTTCTTTCCTAAGGTATTTGCCACAGGCCAAGCTAATACAGCATGGGCTTACAGGGTTTTGCGTGAAACATGATTCATTGTGTGATCAAAAAACGATGTAAATTCTCTATTAAATACTGGGATCACTGGGAATTTGAGTATAGAGGGCAGTCTGCAGGACTTTGTTACGGTCCTTTGATGATATGCTCTAAGCTCAGGTGGTGGTGAGATCATGGTGGCTTTAAGCAGGAGCTGAGAAGTTTCATGGGGAAGCTCTGAGAGTGGAAGGAAACAGATCAGGAGAAAATCTGGACACAGATCTAGTAGGAGCCATGCTTAGGGGAATACTTTAAGTAGCTGTTGTACCCCAGGAAGGAATCAGGCTGGATTCTTAGTATGCGTGATGCTTCTCTTGCCTTCCCAAGCACTGCAGCTATATCTTTCTTTAACCTCTGTGTGTCCTATGATAAACAGAACATTTCCATTTTTCACTTCCTACCTTAGCAGATGCTGGTGTAGGTTGGGCCTAGGAGGAAATATAAGCTTGTTTGATAGCTGATGTTACCTGGAGATACCCTTGCTTCTTCTCCTGAAAAGGCTTTTGTGCCCTGCATGCTCTCAAAAGGCTGTTGTGCAGTGCATGTTCTCACAAAACACTGCCAGCAAGGGCTGCAAGAGAGAGCTTGGGCCAGTGCTTCGGCTGAGATCCTTAGGTTAACCAGCACCCAGTCTGCCCTGCCTGGTGCTCTAGAGTCTGTGACCGTTTGCTGGAGAGATCACACTTCCATCCTTCAGCTATATGGGATCATTGTGGGAAGGCGCTTTTGGCCATGGGTGTACTGTAACGTGACTTAAGTGGTTAAAAACAAAATCCTTAGTCAAGTAGCCCTTAACGAAGCCAGAAACTGAACCAATGTGTGCTTTGTAGGCCTGACAGAGTGCCTTCACATCACATTAGTCTTATAGCAGTCCCAGAGATAGAATTTTGTCACTAGTTCCTGGAAAGTGGAAAGCATTCTTTCTGCTGTTTGTAGTGGAGAGAGAGAGCAAGGATTAAAGATAGATAGATAGATAGATAGATAGATAGATAGATAAGAGGAGGGGACTTTTCTTTTGTCAAAATGCAGTAAGATCACAGCACTTTCTGATCCACACATTTTTGGTAAATAAATGCTAAAGACATGTCACAATTATAAGAACAGAATTAAGTTCAGAGAGCAGCTTGAATACCACCATTTCCTAGGGAAAGCCTTAGCACTGTTTGAGTTAGAGGAAACAGAATTGGATTTTGCCGGGTAGGAATGGCAAACAAAACTCTAATCTCAAACGGACAAAGGGCACCAAGTTCCACCGTTGGTCACCTTCATATAGATGTATAATCTCTTCACTGCTAGGAGTGGGAGATTTTCTTGTTTATGTGGCTAATATAGGACAAAACTTGTTTCCTGTGCACTTCCAGATACAATCAGGGAGGCATTACCCAATGCCAGCAGAGGCGTTATATTTTGCATTTGGAGAGTTCTGGAAAAGATTTCTTAATGCAGAAGCAAGGCCAATAATTTGGGCACTTGCTGCCTTTTTTAGGCACTGCGTCTTCTCAATTTCAGTGTCACTCACACTGCTTAGCTAACACCCAAGAGTTGTCATTACCATGGAAATACATAAATCCCTGCCTCTCCCCATCATCTTCAGCCACAGAAGCCCGTGGGAATATCCTGCAGGTGAGCAGAAACAGGCAGGCAGCAGAGACAAACAAGATGATTCACGCAGATCCCTTGACCTCAGCAGTGTTTCTCTTTCACTCTTTGAACCAGCAGCAAATTTATTCCACTAACATTCAGGTGCTCTCCAGATAAAACGAGACTCTTCCTGTGAGACCGTGCCATGGGTTTTGAGAGCAATAACTCCATCTGAATACCCTACACACCAGTTACCACCGGTGCCAGACCTCAGTCGTGGGTTATTTCCTTTTCCCCCCTCCACAAATTTTCATCCCAGATACCATACTTTGGAGGCATTTATGACAGAGCTGTAGCAAAGGCTCCAAATGGTACCCATGCACCAAAACGTGCTCAGGCCTCTGGCTCCACAACCAGGCCACCAAATGTTCTGGCTGATTCCATTCGGCTCCTGGAAATGCGTTGTTCTGTAATTATCGGGACAATCAGCAGAGGGAATAGCTGTCTTTCTGAATCGCTGAACCAGAAAATAAGCTTTTAACAGGATCATCGTCATTTCTGGCAAGCATCAACAGAAAAGGATTCCAGCCCTAATGAAGACGTGGTGCGACTTTCCCTTCTCCTGTCCTGCCTCTCAGCAGGTCTAAGACAGTGAAATCTGGCCGCAAGTAGTGGCCGCTATGAAGGATCTGGATCTGGATGCCCTGTGAGCCACATATAAGAACAGAAAAGCTAGTCCTACAGTACTTTACACACCACTATATTCACTGCTGCTGCTTGCCACCCCACTGCATGTATCAGAATATCTCCAAATTGCAGAAAAACACCTTAATTATTTTTTTTAGAATCACAGAATCATAGAACAATTCAGACTGGAAAAGACCCTTGGGATCATCGAGTCCAACCCTTAACCCTACACTACAAGTTCACCCCTGAAACATATCACCCAACACCACATCTAAACGACACTTGAACACATCCAGGGATGGCGACTCAACCACCTCCCCAGGCAGTCTATTCCAGTTTCTGACCACTCTTTCTGTGAAGAATTTCTTCCTAATGTCCGGCCTAAACTTGCCCTGTTGCAACTTGCAACCATTCGCTTCCTAATTACCTGTGAGAAGAGACCAGCACCAACCTCTCCACAATGTCCTTTCAAGTAATTGTAGAGCATGATGAGATCCCCCCTCAGCCTCCTCTTCATCAAACTGAACAGACCCAGCTCCCTCAATCGCTCATCATAAGGTCTGTTCTCCAGGCCCTTCACCAGCTTTGTTGCCCTCCTCTGCACTCGCTCCAACACCTCGATATCTCTCCTATACTGAGGTGCCCAGAACTGAACACAATACTCAAGGTGCAGCCTCATCAGTGCTGAGTACAGAGGGACAATCACCTCCCTTCTTCTGCTGGTCACAAAATTTCTAATACAAGCCAGGATGCCGTTGGCCATTACCATTGCCGTTGGCCTTTTAAAATAATATTGAAAATAGGTCACTATATGAAAAAACTGATTTTACATCCACTCATGATAACAATGTGTCCTGGTTTGAGTCAAACAGAACGAATTGTTTTCAGTGATTTTTGCTTCTCAGCTCAGTCTCTTCCAAGAGGCTGCACTTTCTGAAGTACGCAGAATGGTTTTGCAGAA